>NC_142868.1:172890984-173194015 GCF_051225735.1 Oryctolagus cuniculus | reverse complement strand
TCCCGGTGAGAGTCAAGTTGGGAGTTGATAATTTCTTTTTTTTTTTTTTTTTACAGAGGGCATTTTGAGTTGATTTTAAGTGTAAGGTGTAAGTTAGGGGTCTTGTTCCATACTTTTGCATGTAGAGATCCAGTTTCCCCAGCGCCGTTTGTTGAAGAGACAGTCCTTGCTCCAAAGATTGATTTTAGCTCCTTTGTCACAGGTAAGTTGGTTGTAGTTGTGTGGAATCATTTCTGGAGTTAATGTTCTGTTCAATTCATCTATGCATATGTGTTTTTACCAGTACCAGGCTGTTTTGACTATAACTGCCCTGTAGTATGTCTTGAAATCATATTGTGATGCCTCTGGCTTTGTTTTTATTGTGTAAGATTGCTTTAGCTATTTGGGGTTTGCTCTGTTCCCATAGGAATCTTACGTTTCCATATGAATTCTAAATCTGAGAAGAATGTCCTTAGCATTTTGATTGGAATCACATTGAATCTGCAAGTTGCTTTTGGTAGTCTGCAACTGTCACCTAGCCTCAGTTAGAATGGCTTTCATACGGAAATCAACAAACAATGCTTTCTGACAAGGTTATGGAGAAAAGGGTACCCTAATCCACTGTTGGTGGGAATGTAAACTGACACAGCCACTGTGGAAGACAGTATGGAGATAATTCACAAATTACATTTAAACTTACCATATGACCCAGCCATCCCACTCCTGGGAATTTACTCAAACCAAAAGAAATCAGCATATGAAAGAGTAAGCCGTACATTCATGTTTATTGCAGCTCAATTCATAATAACTAGGATACGGGTCAACCCAGATGTCCATCAACTGAAAACTGGATAAAGAAATTATGGTATATATACAATATGGAATACTACACAGCAATAAAAAATGAAATCCTGTCATTTGCAACAAAATGGATGCAACTTGAAACCATTATACTTAGTGAAATAAGCCAGTTCCAAAAAGACAGATACCATATGTTCTCCCTTATCTGTGGTAACTAATAGAGTATCTAGAAGGTAATCGATAGATGTGAAATTGACACTTTGATATGTGATGATTTTGAACAGCCCTTGTCTTGACTGTTGAAGAACAGTGTTTTTTTGTTTTTGTTTTTCTTTCATACTGTTTGTCAAACTCTTAGCGTAGCATTAATCTTACGAGTCTGAAAATGGGTCTTTGTAAAAAATAAGCATGGGATTAGGAGAGGGAGAAGGAAGAATGGTGGGAGTGTGGTTGGGAGGAAGGGTACAGTGGGAAGAATCAATGTGTTCCTAAATTTGTATATATGAAATGCATGAAGTTTGTTTACACAAGTTTCTAGGTTAAAAAATAACAAAAACAAGGCAAAAACAAAAACAAAAAAGAAATAGGCAAAGAAACTCAACAGAGAGTTGTCAAAAGAAGAAATATGTGAGAAATGCTCAATATCAGAAGTCATAAGGGAAATGCAAATGAATACCACAATGTGGTTTCACCTTATCCCTGTCAGAATGGCTATTATCTAAAGGATAGAGTAACAAGTGCTGGTAAGGATGTGGAGAAAGGAGAACTCATACACCGTCAGTATTAATGTTAATTAGTGAAGCCACAGTGGAAAACTATGGAGTTTTCTTTAAAAACTAGAAATAGACTTGCCATATGATGCTGCAAACCTACCACTGGATATATATCGAAAATATATGTGCACATTGTATCAAAAAGGATACCTGCATTACCATCTTTAGAACAGAATTGTTCACAATAGCTAAAATATGGAATCAATCTAGGTGGTCATCATCGGAAGAATGGAGAAATAAAATGTAGTGCATACAATGAAATATTATTCAGCTTTAAAAAATACTGAAATACTACCATTTGCATAAAAATGATTGCAACTGGGGGAACTTTTGTTGAGTAAAATAAGCAAGTCATGGAAAGCAGATACCACATTTGTGATGCCTCTGGCTTTGTTTTTGTTGTGTAAGATTGTGTAAGCTATATTAAAAAGTAATAATAAAAAAAAAACTGGGGCAGACACTGTGGCGCAGCAGATTAATGCCCTGGCCTGAAGCGCCGGCATCCCATGTGGGCATTAGTTCAAGACCCAGCTATTCCACTTCCAATCCAGCTCTCTGCTATGGCCTGGGAAAGCAGTGGAAAATGGCCCAAGTCCTTGGGTTCCTGCATCCACGTGGGAGACCTGGAGGAAGCTCCTGGCTCCTGGCTTCGGTTCGGCACAACTCTGGCCATTGCAACCAATTGGGGAGTGAACCAGCAAATGAATGAATGAATGAATGAATAAATAAATCTTTTTAAAAAAGCGAAAACTAAAAAGAAATAAATGCCTAAATGTATCATTTTTGCTGGGAATATAAGGCTTTGTAAACATTGTTTCAAATCTTTGTCGAACAAATTGTTAAGAATGATATGGGTCTGGCATTTTGGTGCAGTGTGTTAAGCCTCTGCTTTCGATGCCGACACCCCAAATGGGCAATGGTTTGAAATCCTGCTTCTCCATTTCCTATCCAGCTCCTACTAAATGCACTTGGGAAATCTGCAGAAGGCTCAAGTCCATGGGCCCCTACACCCATGTGGGAGATCCAGATGAAGCTCTTAGCTTCTGGCACAGCTCTGGCTGTTGCAGCCATTTGGAGAGCAAACCAGCAGATGGAAGAATCTGCCTTCCTCCTTCCCTCCCTCTCTTCCTCCCTCTCCCCTTCTTTCTGACTCTCCCTTAAACTCTGCCTTTGAAATAAATAAATCTTTTAAATAAAAAAAGAAATATGTAGTACCATAGTTTTAATGATCTGTGACTATTTTATAATTTGTTGGATCTGAGTGAAATTTACATATTTTCATTATTGTTCATAGTTCTTGCCTATATTCCTGCTGAACTGTGGTCTTGTAACTTTTCATTTGTTGAACTCTATTTAATGGAACATTAACCTTTGACTGTAATGTGAGTTGAACATATATTTTCTCAAAGATAAAAAGTAAACATAAAGAAGTCTGTTTTCCTTTACTTTTTAGATACTATATCTGTTTTTCTGGCTTTTAAGACTCTTTTTATCAGTTGTGCATAATTAATTGTTAAGTACATTGGTATCATTTTCTTCATATTTGACCATCTTATTTGGAACATTTTTGACCTTTACTTCTTAGAAATGTCTTCTTTGCCCCTCCTACCTCATCACATCTGGAATTCCAGTTTACAGAAATATTAGAACTTTGTTATGTCCTCATTGTTCTTGAATGTACTTTTGTGATTTTAATCTTTTAAAAATATTTTTAAAATTTTCTTGTTTATATTTGAACAGTTCCTGTTCACCTGTCTTAGAATTCACTGATTTTGTTGTTCTGTTCTGTCACTAATTTTCCAGTGTGCTGAGAAGTGCTTTGAAGCATTTTTCATCTCTAATATTTTTCTCCTAATTTCAGAATTTCTGCATGAAGCTTTTTTGTAATTTCTTTCTCTACTGAAATCCCATATATAAGTTAGCTACATCGTGTACTTTTTATTGTAATATTAATCACAGTCATTTTTAAATCCCTGCCTGAAATTTTCAACATTCTCATTTTGTTGACTGCTGCATGTTTTCACAGCAGGTCACTTTTTCTTGATTTTTATTGCATCTCATAATGTTTTAATAAGTGTCTGACATATAATACAGTTTATTAGAGACAGAATTAAATATCAATTACATCCAGAAACAGGTACACTTCTTTTGTTTGCTTTGGGGTGTTGAGCTTGACATTTGAGATTTGGTATTGCTATGGTTACTCTACTTCACCACAAACTTCACATTCTCCTTGAAATGTGACTGCTCCATTATGCATGCTTCATTGTTTTTCTTGTTTCCCATTGTAGTAGAATCAGCTTCAGCTTTCAGAATCCTGACATGTCTGCACCACAGAGAAGACTCTCTGTATTTCCCCTCCTGTTATTCTTTATTATTTAGTACAAGTTTTTGAGGGAGGAATAGAGATGTTTTGGAATCTTTTCTTCCATGTTCAGTGTTGTGAAGGCTCCATGTACCTAGTTCTCTGAGTTCCGACTTAATCAGAATTTCTGTGATCTTCTTTTCCATGACAACTGGTGTCATGTGATTCGTGTCAGTGTGGATACAATTGTGTTTTATGCAGTCACCCAAGGCCAGTCCTCTGTTTTCTATGAGGGCAGAAGGCTGCACTGAAATGGGTTTCCCTCAGTGGTCTTGGAAAGTCAGGCCTAACCTTTTATTCTAAACCTCCCTCAGTTCCACTGGACTTTCACAAAGCAGTTAGAAAGGAAGATTTGCTTCCTTTCTAGCTTCTGTATCTTCCCTAGAGTTGTATACTTTGCTTGGGGGAAGAGGAAATTATTTTTTTTTTCTCTTCCTTGCTGATCTGGGTTGTGCTGCCTGTGGGAAAAAAAACAATATAGAAAAATCAATGGTGTTTGCTACCTATGAAGTAATGGAGCAGGCCCTTTCATGTATCCTACATTACTCTCAATTTTCTTGTAAGCATCGGGCAGTGTGCAATAGAGCTGGTGATATAATGAGAACTTGTCTCATGTTTAGGACTATTAGGTATTCCGAACTATATTATTTGCCCTTTTAAAAAGTCATAAAATTTTCTCTATGACCCTCAGTATACACAAATAACTCAAAATGAATCAAAAAAAGACTTAAACACAAAACTTGATATTACAAATATACTAAAAGAAACCATAGGGGAAATGCTAGAGAACCTTGATAAGGCAAATATTTTGGGTATGACCACAGAAGCACAGACAACAAAAGCAAAACTAGACAATTGGATATCTAACTAAAAAGCTTCTGCACAGCAAAAGAAATAATCAGCAGAGTGAAGAGGCAACTGACAGAATAGAATACAATAATTGTGACCTATTCATGTAATAAAGGATTGATTTTTTTCAGAATATATGATTAACTAAGAATCTCACCACCCAAAAAAATCAAGTAATCTATTTAAAAAGTGAGTTTATGATGTGCATAGACATTTTACAAAAGTAGATAAAGAAACTGTTAGGGACCCATTCACAGAGAAAGTAGCTGCGCTATAGTGCAGTTTGAAAGAGGAAATGGCCTAACTGCAAAACCATTATAACGGCCTAACCGCAAACTGCAAATCAACCATCATAACCATCGTTGCTATGACTAAGGGACCCTGGGAAGTCAGCGCGAGGGGCTGACCTCTAGAAACCGTATATAAAGGGACCCTCAGACATTGTAAAGCAGAGGTTGCTCAGCCTCTCTCCCCAGTCTGTAGTGCCTTGTGTCCACGGGGAGAAGCTCCTGGTCCACAATGCCTTGTGCCCGCAGGAGTGGGCTTGAGTGATCTCTCCTCCTAGACTTTTCTCAGTCTCCTCAACTCTTTCTTCGTGGCAGCCCAGCCAGTTCCTGGAGGGGAAGATCCTAACAGAAACAGTTAATAGTTATATAAAAAAACTCAACATTCCTTATAAACAGAGAAATGCAAATCAAAATAATAATGAAATATCATCTCACTCCTGTTATAGTGATTATTATCAAAAAGAAAGTAACAAATCCTGGTGAAAATGTGGAATTCAATTTCCATGGTTGCCTTGCAGTTCCAGGTTTCTCATTGGCAAAATAAGTTGTGAGTTTACATATTATCTTGAATATTTTTGTTGACACAGAAGGCGTAACATAGTCTTGCAGCTTTCTAAATATTAAGTGATATAATACCGTGTATATTTAATATAATTAATTGATAGCTTGGCTTCCACTGCGCCATCTTGCCATTAAATTTCTATTTGTTTCTAAATATCTGTATTTTGTTCCTCCTTTCATGCTTAACTTCCAATATATTGAGTAAAATTTAATATATCATCTTCACTTGGCTTTACTTCTTTTGTTTTTAAACATTTTTTCTGTTTATTATAATGAAATTTATTTGAATTTTTATAATATTTAATGTAAAAACTCTATGAAGGTCTACTTCAATTTACTTTCCCATTATTTCTTTAAATTTATTTATTTACTTGAAAGTCAGAGTTACACAGAGAGAGGAGAGGCAGAGAGAGAGAGAGAGACAGAGAGAGAAGTCTTCCATCCAGTGGTTCACTCCCCAGTTGGCTGCAATGGCCGGAACTGTGCCGATCTAAAGCCAGGAACCTCTTCCAGGTCTCCCACACGGGTGCAGGGGCCCAAGGACTTGGGGCCATCTTCCACTGCTTTCCCAGGCCATAGCAGACAGCTGGATCGGAAGTGGAGCAGCCAGGTCTCGAACTGGCGCCCATATGGGATGCTGGCGCTTCAGGCCAAGGCATTAACCCACTGCACCACAGCGTCGGCCCCTTTCCCATTATTTTTGTGCTATTTTAGGCACACATTTTCTTATTATCTGTATTATAAATGTCATGTTTTTCTTCGATATATGTTAGAAACCATAACAATATGCTTTTAATACTTTAATTCTTTAAGCAGTTATTTTTTTAAAAATTAAGAAGCAATAGAAAAATATATCTCCACACATCTATATTATATATGCTTAGTCCCTTTATATAAATGCTGTTAATCCATTTATACACATCCAGATAGTATCTAGCATTATATCCTATATAAGTGAAAAATAATTTATAATATTTCTGGTACATCTACTGGTCACATATTGATATTTTTCTAGACAGCATTTTCATTTGATTAGAAATTCTAGAATGACAACATTTTCCCCCAGAATATTAACAGTGTCATTCCATTGAAATCTATGGTTACATTTTCATTGAAGAAAATTATTAATATTTCTTATCATTGTTATATAGCACATAATTTCTTTAACATTCAGTTGCTTTTAGTATTTTCTCTGTATCTTTGCTTTTTAGTATACTTCATGTGTACTAAACACCTCATGTCATTTTCTCAATACTTATTCTTAGGATTCACTGTGATTTTTGTGTTGTGTGTTGATATGCTTCATCACAAATGACTGCTTTTCAGCATTATTTCTTGAGATATTTTGTGTACTCTTATGTCTGTCTTCTACTTCACCAAATTGTTAGACTTCTTAGTATTTCCCCATGGATGACAAAATCTGTTTCCCTTAGCTTCCCATCCCCCTCTCTAAATGTTTACATGGATAGTTTCTCTTGCTCTTTTTTCAACTTCACAGATTTTTTTTTGTCTTTTCAGTTTTCAACTTGCTATGTCTTATCCAATAACTCTCTTACTCAAATAATTTTTTCCTTTAGTTCAAGAATTTCTATTTCATTTTATTTTAACATTTAGATTAGTTTGCTTGATATAAGCAGGGAAGTTAGCAAGGAGGAACTGAGGATTGCATTGCCCAAATCTCACCCTTTCTATGCCAATGCAGCATCGCTCCAAACTTGACATTCCCACTCTCTCTGTAATGCAGCTGAGCCTAACTTCCCGTCATGAGCCAGACATGATGAAGCTTCCTAGATTCCAGTACATTCCCTACAGGCACACCTGCACCAGACACCATGAAACCCTTAGAGAGCCCATGTGCACTGCAGCCCTGCCCCAACTCTGCCTTATCTGAATATTCTATTAGGCACCACCTAGGTCATCACCCTTACCCTATAAATGGGTGATTCTGAATCTTGTAAACAGTAATATTCATTTTTCTCCTGAGGTTGCCCACACTCCTGAGTATGTACTTTTATTTTGTCTTTAAATAAATCTTAGATTCTTGCTCCCTTTTATTCACATCTCCACCTTAAATATTTTATTCATGGAAACAGGAGCCTGAAACAAGTCTACTGGTGGAAGGGGTTGTCTTTCTCCTGCCACAACATTTTGAGAGTCTTCATTTTTCAACATTATTCATCTTTTATATAATCTGTTACATATTACATTTTTATATATATATATATATATATTTTTTTTTTTTTTTGACAGGCAGAGTGGATAGTGAGAGAGAGACAGAGAGAAAGGTCTTCCTTTGCCGTTGGTTCACCCTCCAATGGCCGCCGCTGCAGCCGGCGCACCGCGCTGATCCTGGCAGGAGCCAGGAGCCAGGAGCCAGGTGCTTTTCCTGGTCTCCCATGGTGTGCAGGGCCCAAGCACCTGGGCCATCCTCCACTGCACTCCCTGGCCATAGCAGAGAGCTGGCCTGGAAGAGGGGCAACCGGGACAGAATCCGGCGCCCCAACCGGGACTAGAACCCGGTGTGCCGGCGCCGCAAGGTGGAGGATTAGCCTATTGAGCCACGGCGCCGGCTCTCATATTACATTTTATATCCCATGTATCATAGCTCAAGGATTTCAGTTGTGACTGTTCATATTCCTTGCTTTTCCTTAATTATAGACAATGTGTAATTGTTTTTTTTTCCACAATATTTATTTGAAGGAGTTACAAAGAGGGGCGAGTCAGAGAGAGTCAGAGTCAGAGAGAGAGAAAGAGATTGAGAGATTGAGATCTTCCATCTGCTGGTTCATTCCCCAAATGGCTGTAGCTATTGGGCCTGGAGATCCATCCAGGTCTACTACATGGATGGAAAGGGTCCAAGCACTTTGGCCATCTTCTGCTGCTTTCCTGGGCACAAGAGCGGGAAGCTGGATGCAAAGTGGAGCAGATAGACTCAAACCAGTGGTTATATGGGGTGCCAGCATTGCAGGTGGTGGCTTAACCCACTGCACCGTTATACTGGCCCCCACTTTACTATTTCTTTATATTTCTGTCACTTTTTAGGGTTCTAAAATATATTTCAGGCTACGATGTTCAAAGTCTAATTTCTCTAGCTTCCTTTATTTATTTTTTTATTTATATAGCAGGTAGAGTTATAGACAGAGAGAGATAAAGGTCTTCCTTCTGTTCATTTGAGGGTTCACCCCCTCAAATGGCCGCTACTGCTGGAACTGCACCAATCCAAAGCCAGGAGCCAGGTACTTCCTCCTGGTCTTCCCATTCGGGTGCAGGGGTCCAAGGACTTGAGCCATTCTCTACTGCCTTCCTGGGCCACAGCAGAGAGCTGGACTGGAAGAGGAGCAACCGGGACTAGAACCAGTGCCCATGTGGGATGCCAGCACTGCAGCCAGAGGATTAACCTAGTGAGCCATGGCGCCAGCCCCTCTAGCTTCCTTTAAAGAGAGCTGATGAATTAATGTGATGCTAATCAGGTTTAATTTCAAGCTTTGTTAGAATGAGTCTAGATTAGGCCTTTATTAAGATAAATGGCTCAAGTAGTTCTCCTTGTAAGGCATGATGTTTTGGAATATCGATTGAATATTTGGTATATTCAGCATGTTTTTTCCATTCTCTCAGGCTGAAATTTTTATGTCTCTGGGATTTTGAGATCTGTGAGATCTCTGTTCAGTACTTAGATTCCCAGTAACATTTTTTTCTATAAATTGTGGAATTTCAACTTACAAATATAAAGCTCAGTTTTGTGCTGTCTTAACTAGATCCATTTGTGTATACAAGGTTACTTCAAAAAGTTGTGGAAGAATGGAATTTAAAGAAGTGCGTTTTGTTCTGAAAAGTGTTGCTTTGGATATGATGTCCCATTTTATAGTTGTTTGTGATGGAAGGATAGTCTTGTACAAGTTACATCATCATGGCCAGCAGTAATGGACATTTTGTTTTAGTTCTGATATATTACTTCAAGTACTGTGACTCAGTCCAGTAGTTTGCTTAAGCATAAAAAATCAAAAAAATCAATTCCAGCTAGACCAAACTGTTTTGATGATCACTAATACTGTCTAACATGTCAGCAGATGTTTGTCAAAGCATGTAGCAATCCCTGTTAAGAACATTCTTCTTTCAAAAAGGAGAGCACTGTGGGTTAATCCCTCTGCTTGTGACACCTACCTCTCATATCAGAGTGCTGATTCCACTCTCAGCTACTCCACTTCCAATCTTACTTCCTGATGATGACTTGGGAAACAGCACGTGATGACTCCAGTAGGTTCCTGATACCCGTATGGGAGACCTAGAGTTATTGGCTCTTGGTTTCTATCTAGTTCATCTTTGGCTATTGCAGCCATTTGGTAAATGAAACAGTGGAAAGAAAGTCTCTCCCTTCCCCTTGCCCTGCTCTGCATTTCTTTTTGTTTTTCTGCCTTTCAAGTAAAGATGTTTTTTAAAAAATTTAATAATGGCAAATTAAAACTAAAGAATATTACTCTAGAATAGTTGCATCAGTTTTCGTGTTATATGGCTATTTGCTCATTTTTAAACGTGTATTCATTCTAAAATTAGAGTAACATGGTGGGGAGAGAGATATGAATGGATCCACCTTCTGCTCTTTACTACCCAAATGTCTGCAACAGCCAGGGCTAGGCCAGGTCAAAGCCAGGAGCCAGGAACTCCTTCCTGGTCCCTCATATGAGTGTCAAGAGTCCAGGAACTTGCATCATCTTTCAATTCCTTCCCTGGAATAGTAGCAGGAGCCTGGCTCAGAAGCAGAGCAGCTAGGAATTGAACCTCTGCTCTGGTATGGGATGTTGGCATTGGAATCAAAAGCATAACTCACTGCAACACAATGCCAGCCTCTATTTCATTTTTTTATTTTTATTTTTTTTTTCTGATTTTTTTTAACTTTTATTTAATGAATATAAATTTCCAAAGTACGACTTATGGATTACAATGGCTTCCCCCCCATACCGTCCTTCCCACCCACAACCCTCCCCTTTCCCACTCCCTCTCCCCTTCCATTCACATCAAGATTCATTTTCGATTATCTTAATATACAGAAGATCAGCGTAGTATACATTAAGTATGGATTTCAACAGTTTGCTCCCACACAGAAACATAAAGTGAAAAATAATAGATGATTTTTTTTTAATGATGATGAAATCAGAGAAGACCTATTGTCATGTTTAATCCCAGTGAGAGTCAAGTTGGGAATTGATAATTTCTTTTTTTTTTTTTTTTACAGAGGATCAGTTTAGTATGCATTAAGTAAGGATTTCAACAGTTTGCACCCCCATAGAAACACAAAGTGAAATATATTGTTTGAGTACTCGTTATAGCATTAAATCTCAATGTACAGCACATTAAGGACAGAGATCCTACATGAGGAGAAAGTGCACAGTGACTCCTGTTGTTGACTTTACCAATTGACACTCCTGTCTATGGCATCAGTAATCTCCCTATGCTCCAGTCATGAGTTTCCAAGGCTATGGAAGCCCTCTGAGTTCTCCGACTCTTATCTTGTTTAGACAAGGTCATAGTCAAAGTGGAGGTTCTCTCCTCCCTTCAGAGAAAAGTACCTCCTTCTTTGATGACCTGTTCTTTCCACTGGGATCTCACTCACAGAGATCTTTTGCCAGAGTGTCTTGGCTTTCCATGCCTGAAATACTCTCATGAGCTTTTCAGCCAGCTCCGAATGCCTTTAGGGCTGATTCTGAGGCCAGAGTGCTATTTAGGACATCTGCCATTCTATGAGTCTGCTGAGTATCTCACTTCCCATGTTGGATCACTCTCCCCTTTATTTACTCCATCGGTTAGCGTTAGCAGGTACTAGACTTGTCTATGTGCTCCCTTTGACTCCTAGTCTATTTCATTTTTTTAAATCACCTGAATAGTTCAACAAATTAACCCCATATTTTATTGCCAATATGGATAAAATTTTTTCTCCTAATCATAGGGGAAAAAAGTGCAATGGATGAGAATTTGAATATATCCAGTTGAGACTGGTATACCCATATTTTAACTAATTATTTTAGAATGTAGAAATGAAGAAATGACAGCAAGTAACAACCATAAACATGTTTCAGCAGGGTAGTATTAATTTAGTTGCAACTGTCAGAATCCATCACCAGATATAACTAGTCCAATTCTATCATAGGTAGTTTCTAGCCTTGAGGCCAACTTTGTTTTATTATTTATAAAATTAGTGAATGGAAATTATGATTTCATGATTCTTTCATTGAATTAAGTTTTCATTTTTATCAATTTTTTGCATACCCATATATTATATGACCTACCAAAGTTTTAAATTCTAATTGGAATACTATGGGTTAGCACTTTAATAAACATACTAAGCCAGGAAGTGATTAACTGATTTCCCAATTCAGACAGAGATTTATGGGCTTTTTCATGGATGTATAACCACAGATGTTTACAATTAAAGTGATGATCATGTCATACACTGAGAGAAGATAGAATAACAAATATTTCTTTTACAGCTTACATCAAATAATGACATTTGATACTTTTAGTATTTTTAATAAATTGTCTCACTTATTATAAAATAGACTATGTGGGGAAAATGTAGCAAAACGAAGCAAAGTAATACCATAGTGGACCCTTTAATGAACTCTTTGGGGGACTAGCTCCTCTTTATAAGTGTTGGATATTAAAGGAAACTCAAGGGAGTTGGACATTAAAGGGACCTCAGCAAGTCATTTGGTCTAGTCCTTACCTTAGGTTACTGAAAGGCAAATATTCAAGACAGGTTGTTGTTGAGTATTTTCCTCTGGATATATTTACATGGACAAAGATTCCACAGCTCCATGCATCTAAGAAAACAGTCCCAATAAATTTTTATTGCTTTGGCTTAGACCATATGTTTTTTTTTTTTTTTTAGTATTTACATATGTGGAATACAGATTTTTTTTGGGCATTCCTTTAGTTATGTTTTATTTTTGTAGGAAAAGGATGCTTACTTTTATCTCCTGTCTGAAGTAATTTAAATTTATAATCTTGTAAACATATATCAGAAACGCTTGAGGAGAGGGTACAATGTTATGTAGTGGGTTCTGATCCAGCTCCCTGCTACTATGCCTGGGAAAGCAGTGGACAGATGGTCCAAGTCCTTGGGCCTCTGTACCCATGCTTGAGACCTGGAAGAAGTTTCTGGCTCCTGGCTTCGGAATGGCCCAGCTCTGGCTGTTGCAGCCATTTGGGGAGTGAATCAGTGGTGGGAAGATATTCTCTCTGTCTCTTTCTGTCTCTCTCTCTCTCACACATTGTCTTTCAAATAAATCTTTATAAAAAAAGAAAAGTTTAGGAAGAGACACATTTCCCTCCAACGTTTCAGAATAGTTTCAGCTTTTGTCATCTGTGGATTTACTTCTCTTTCCTGTGTGTTCCTTGTTTTCTAACATCAGTTCTCTGTTATTACACTCTACTGTCCCTATAGTAGAACCTTATTTTTCAACATAAAGCCAGCTGGAATATTGTTCCCATCCCAATCACATCCACCACATTCACACTGTTAAACTCAAAGCTAGAGAAACTGGATTAACACATCATGACACTGTCTAAGCTGTAGCTAGCAGCGTAACTACAAATGCACGTATAAAAATTAAATGAAACATTCTCTTAATTCAAGAGATATTTCAGTGTGTTTATCTTTTATTATGTTCACAAGTAAATCACTAAATACAGCAGAAATAATTTCAGGATCATTTTTTTATAAAGCAGGTTTATTACCTTCCATTGCGAATAATGAAAATAACAGCTTTAGTGAAAACATATGGATCAGCAAATGCTCTGATCTAAGTATTCCTTTGGTGTTTATTCCAGAAAATGCCTCCCTGTTTTGGCATTCAGCTTTTTCTTGTAATAGCACACAGAAAGACAGTGCCAGCTTGAAGTGCTATAAGAGTAATCTTCCTAGGGTTTCTTAGGAATTGGACAGTGCCAGCCCACAGGGCACCACACAGAGTTGTTTTAGTACTGATATCTTTATGCACATCTCTGGAAAAGCAGGAAGCCAAGATTTTGGTTTATACAAATATGGCTTTCCAGGATTCTTTCTCACTATTAAACAGTATTTCAGATATACTAATAGTTCTATAATTAGGCCAGTTTCCCAAGTAACAGATTATTTTCCTATTTGATTTAATAATTCAAAAGGCAAAATGTTGTTCAGACACCAAAGACTGAAATAGCAAAGATGCATAATAAAGGCAAGTTACATTATTTAGAAGGGTATATGAGGAAAACTTAAATATTTTACAAGTTGAAATAAAACCCAAAGCTATGCTAATTTTTCTCATCTCAAATGTGTTTGCTGAAGTCCTCTATATATTACCAAAAATAACATACAAACAGGAATATACCATTTGAAATGAATCCCCAGAGGGGTCCTTGCTGTCTGCTCCCTTGCTACCATGCCTTCTCTGACAGTAGTTGGCTCTGAGCACCTTCTGGCTGTCATTCCCATGGACTCAGGGTCCTGACAATCCCCACTTCGGAGATTTCTTCAGGGATAAAGAGGGATGGAAAAGAGGAGACGGAAATTGGGAATGAAATAAGGACTATCTGCCATTGTGCTCAGACCTGGCCAGTCTGAGAACAATTCTCAGAACACTTCAGTACCTGCTGTACTGATTAACGCAATGATGTCTAATGAGATGCAAAATGAAGGCCCTGACCTTGCACACCTGAAATGGATTTCATGCACTTTTTTTTTTTTGTATTTTAACTATTTCATGTTTTAATATAGGTTTCTTTTTTTTAACTTTTATTTAATGAATATAAATTTCCAAAGTATGGCTTATGGATTACAATGGCTTCCCCCCCCCATAACGTCCCTCCCACCCGCAACCTTCCCCTTTCCCACTCCCTCTCCCCTTCCATTCACATGAGGATTCATTTTCGATTCTTTTTATATACAGAAGATCAGTTTAGCATACATTAAGTAAAGATTTCAACAGTTTGCTCCCACACAGAAACATAAAGTGAAAAATAATAGATGATTTTTTAAATGATGATAAAATCAGATCAGACCTATTGTCATGTTTAATCCCAGTGAGAGTCAAGTTGGGAATTGATAATTTCTTCTTTTTTTTTTTTTTTTTTTTTTTTTTTTTACAGAGGATCAGTTTAGTATACATTAAGTAAAGATTTCAACAGTTTGCACCCACATAGAAACACAAAGTGAAATATACTGTTTGAGTACTCGTTATAGCATTAAGTCTCAATGTACAGCACATTAAGGACAGAGATCCTACATGAGGAGTAAGTGCACAGTGACTCCTGTTGTTGACTTTACAAATTGACACTCCTGTTTATGGCATCAGTAATCTCCCTATGCACCAGTCATGAGTTTCCAAGGCTATGGAAGCCCCTTGAGTTCTCCGACTCTTATCTTTTTAGACAAGGTCATAGTCAAAGTGGAGGTTCTCTCCTCCCTTCAGAGAAAGGTACCTCCTTCTTTGAAGATCTGTTCTTTCCACTAGGATCTCACTCACAGAGATCTTTCATTTAGGGTTTTTTTTGCACTTTTTATCAGAGAAATGATCATGGTATCTTGGCCAGAGTCCAATATGGTAATTGCATTTCGGTTCATCTTTGGTCTGCCAGCAGTTTAAACAATGAATTGCATTTCTTTTGATACATTGTGAAGTGATATATTGAAACATTCAACCACCACTTTCCAAGTAGAGTATGTTCCTAAAATAGAAAGGGGAAAAATTATAGTAACCCAAAATTGTTTTGTTCTCCATGTGTTACTCTTTGGCATTGAAGATTACTTTTTGTTAAATTTTAATAGGCAACTTTTGTTGTAAGTAAAAGATAGGATGTCTCTACCCATAAGTTACTTAAGGAAAATACTAAATAATGAGAAGCATAGATATTTACTCAGATATTTTACTCAGATATTTAATCAGTTAATATCCAAGAAAAAAGGGTCATTCCTTACAACTGAGAACAAAATCTGATCATCTCTCGTTTTTTGGCTACATGGACAGAAGTAAATTATTTATCTATATTTACTGTTTAATATCCATTATACTTTAATTAGTTTTTGATTACACAGGAAATGTACGAATCCATTCTCTTCATTAATATAGTAATGTTATTATTTCCTTCCTATACTCTACTTAGAGGAAAACACAGTTAATCTGATTAGTTTCCTTTCAGAAAATGTACATAGTTGCATAATCATATGTGAATACATATATGGCTGCATGTGTAATTTTTCTTTCCACAAGTGACACTATACTTATCTGGACTCATTTTTTGTTCTTATTAGGATAATCTTAAAAATCTGCAACACGTTTACACCTACTGCTTTGTGTATATGGGTTAACACTTTTTAGATTAGTTACTGAGACATAGAATTGCTGAGTTAATGGACAAGTTATTTCTAAAATATCTTCAGGTTTTGTTTTGTTTTGTTACATATCCATTTTAATTTGTCTGGTTTATAGGTAACTTCTTTACCTTTGTAGCCACTGATGTAGAGAACTTTACCCCACTAATGCTATGGGCCCAACATTCAAATCCTAGCTTAGGGGGTAAAGCTGCCACCTGCAATGCTGGCATCCCATGTAGTCGCTGGTTCCTGTCCCAGCTATATCACTGCTGATCCAACTCCCTGCTAATGGTCTGGGAAAAGCCACGGAAGATGACTCAAGTGTTTGGGCCCCTGAAAATTACATGGGAGAAATGGATAAAGCTCTTGGTTCCTGGCTTTGGCCTGGCTCCTCATTCCTGGCAGTGGCAGCCACTGGGGTAGTGAACCAATAGATGGAAGACCTCTCTCTCTCATCTCTCTGTCTCTCTGTCTCTGTCTCATCTAACTTTCAAGTAAATAAATAAATATTTACCAAAAAAAAAAAAAATAGCCCAGCTCAGGGCCAATGTTGTGGTGCAGTGACTTAAGCCTCACTTGGGATATTCACATCTGGATTGAGTCTTGGCTATTTTGCTTTGGAACCACCTCCCTGCTAAAGAGCCTGGGAAGCAGTGGATGATGGTTCAAGTACATGTGTTCCTGCTCTCCACACGGAAGACCTGAATGGAGTTTCAGGCACCTGGCTTCAGTCTCACTCATCCTGGCTATTGTAGTTTTTTGGGGAGTGAACCAGCAAATGGAAAATCACTCCCTTTCCCTCTCCCTATCTGTCACTGTCCCTTTTAAATGAATTAATTCTTAAAACAATAAAACAGGTCAAATGCCAGCTTCTATTAAAAGCATACCTATCTCATCACTATCACTCAGCCTCAATTGTGTAGCTCTTTATCTGTTCTTTTGTCATTGCATGCATAATGTGTTTGGCTGCGTTGTAGCCATTTGTATTCTGTGATGATCTCCCCTTTGCCCCTCAGGAGTTTGAGCTGCCCTATGGCAGAATGCATGCTGTCGTTTTAGTATTAGAATCTCTCCATCCTGTAGTTGTGTACCTTGAATATAGCTATTCTTGTAAAATCATTATTGAATTAATAAATGAAAAACAAATCAATGCATGATGTAAGGTTTCATATCAGACCAGTATCTAAAATATTCCAGGAAATGTTGGTAACATTGTCTAGTTGTCATGGCTTAATTTAATCATGTAGTCCCTATTTTATGTAGTTTTTTTAGTCATTATATTGGAAATGATTCTATATATTTCAGGTTTGTCTTTGTTGTACTTCAAAAAGAATTTTGTAAACTTTTCTGAATTGTTCCCATTTACCAGTACTTTTCCCAGCTGCAGTGAGAGATGCATTTATCATAAGTGTTCTGAGTATTTGCATTCAGCATGACTGACATGGTATTACAACAATCTATCCTCTGCTGGCAATCCAGTATGAAACTGGGACCATCATAAAGCATTCAACATTTAGATATCAACATGATAAATGGTTAGTGGATTCAGAGAAACCCTCTTTTCTTCTTCTTTTAAAAGATTTATTTTATTTATTTGAAAGAGTTACAGAGAGAGGTAGACACACAGAGAGAGGTCTTCCATCTGCTGGTTCACTCCCCAGATGGCTGCAAAGGCCAGAGCTGTGCTGATTTAAAGCCAAGAGCCAGAAACCAGGAGCTTATTCTGGCTCTACCACATGGATGCAGGGGCCCAAGGACTTGGGCCATCTTCTACTGCTATCCCAGGCTATAGCAGAGAGCAGGATAGGAAGAGGACTAGAACTGGTGCCCATATGGGATGCTGGTGCTTCAGGCCAGGGCTTTAACCCACTGCACCACAATGCCGGTCCCTCTGTTTCCTTCTTTATTTCTCTTTCTTTCTCTCCCTCCATCTTTCTCGCTTTTAATAAGGAAGGAGTCAGTAGAGACTGTGTGAGTTTGTAATGTAGACATTTTCATATACTCTGATTAAACCTAGTATTACTGGCAATTTATTATGGATGCTAGTATTCAAGAACTCATATAATATGCAAAAATTTGAGCATCTATGGCTGTTTGGCTTTCAGCATCTCCTATGTGCAGTCTCCACTGAAGTTTCCATTAACAGATTTTATTAATTTAACTCAAATACTTCTAATGTCTTCTATCTCTAGTAATGACAATAAATTATAATTTTGAAACAGTTCATATTTGTGTAAAGACTTGTGTTAATTCTAGGCTTTATCCTTAAAGAATTTTCTACAGTTTAATTCCAAGTGTATGTTTTATATGTTAAATCTCTATTCCTAATCCTTCTTTAAAAGTGACTTATTAATGTAGACTGATTTAGTTATTCAAGATTCTATTCTGTTTTCTGACTTAATTATAGTCCTTGATACTCATTAAAATTGAACAGTTCTTCTAGAATGATGAATAACTTAATTATGATGCTGAGTTTTAAATATTCTACAACAAGGGATCAGTCTCAGACACAGTCTTGAAATATGTCCACTGGAGGTTCAGCTAAGTACATTCATTTGTGTGGAAGACCTTCATATGTTTTGTTCAAAATATTTAGTAGTTTTATTAAGAATAACATTTGAACTCAATAACTAAAGTGGTAGTACTCTTTTTGCTTTTCATGATGCTAGTGTTTAGAATCAACCATATCATTTAAATCTCTCTAGGCCTATATTTCCTTACTGTTTGTGTACTAAGTTCTTCAACTTATTTTTACTTTCCCAAGGAAATTTTGAAACATCTTTAATGACAATGTTGTCATCCAACCTTGTTAGAAAAAGCCTTCCCTGTGTGAGTACCATAATTAGATCTTCAATTGCATTATCTGAAAATTAATATTGTATTAGTTTTCTAGTTGTGGATCTCAGAATCACAGTATTCTGTAGCAGTTCTGCCTTTGGATAAGTTAAAGACTAGACCAACATAACCCAAGGATGTAATGAGCCAAAAAGAATACCCTTTTTTTTTTTTTTATCAGGCAGAGTGGACAATGAGAGAGAGAGAGAGAGAGACAAAGAGAAAGGTCTTCCTTTGCCGTTGGTTCACCCTCCAATGGCCGCTGTGGCCAGCGTGCTGCGGCTGGTGCTCCACGCTGATCTGACGGCAGGAGCCAGGTGCTTCTCCTGGTCTCCCATGGGGTGCAGGGCCCAAGCACTTGGGCCATCCTCCACTGCACTCCCGGGCCATAGCAGAGAGCTGGCCTGGAAGAGGGGCAACTGGGACAGAATCCGGTGCCCCGACCGGGACTAGAACCCGGTGTACCAGCGCCGCTAGGTGCTGGCCAAGAATACTTTTATCATTAATATCTCAAAAGGAGGACAGATAACTCTATCAGTGCTGCAGAAGACTGGCCTTGCTCTGTGAAACTTCTGGACTTTGCCTGTACAGGGCCATATAAGATGAACAGAGTGCTCAAGTTAGGCTTTGAGATACATTTCAAGAATTCATCTTGTAGATGCTTGACCTAGAAATTTGATGGAGCACTAAACATATCCCAAGTCTCCATTTTTCTTAATATAAAAACAAACTTCTTTTAAAACAATTTTGCCCTTATAGATACCAGTAATGTTTCCCAAAAATATATATTGATGTTTTATAAGATTAATTAAAATGAAAGTATGGTATTTTTTTTAACCTTTGAAAAATGGTGGGCATTTGACCTCCATCTGAAAAATAATAACAGATATTTTATGCCTTCTTTATTTATTAGAGAGATGAAATTTTCTTCCCTTACTTTCTAAAAGATAACTTTTCTTTTCTGGGAGATTTTAAGTTTCAGTCTAAATATCTTCTTGGTACTGTTATCACCTTTGCAAGACAATCCTACTCTCTGCAACAGATTGAATACTTGATCTGATGGTATCCCTACATGGGGAGAGGAAGCTATTTTCTGCCAAGGGCCATTTGGATATTTATAACATCATTTGCAGGCCATACGAAATTATTAACTTAAAAATTAGCAGACTATAATGTTATTAAATTTGGAGTTCCACTTGCACTTGTCTTGGCTGGGTGAGACCAAATGATTGTCCAGGCCTTGTGTAGGCCTGTGGGCTAGACATCCCCACCCTGAGACAAAGCAAATTCTTCCAAAGGGCCCAGTGTCTACAATTAGCTTAATACTTCTGAAGATAGTGCTGAAATTATTTTTCATCATAATAATGGTAACTCAAATTTTTTTAAAGATTTATTTATTTTGTAAAAGTTACATAGAGAAATATGTCTTCTATCCACTGGTTCACTCTGCAGGGGGCCATGATGGCAGGCTCTGGGCTAGGCCAAAGCCAGACCCAGGAACTCCATGTAGGTCTTCAATGTGAGTGCAGGTGCCCACATACATGGGCCAACTTCTATTTCTTTTCCAAGCCGTTAGAAGAGAACTGGATTGGAAGTTGAACAGCCAGGACATGAACCAGGGCCCATATAGGATGCCAGCATAACAGGCTACACAGTTACTTGCTGAGTTACAACACTGGCCCCATGTAGCTTCTTTTCAAAATAGTAAGCCATTGGACTGATACTGGAGAAGCACAGAGATGATTACAAGAGAGAAAGATAAAGTGAGCATCAACACAAGTAGTATTAATATAAAGAATTTGTGTATTTTGGTTGATTTGAGGAAGATTCTTGCTTTAGAGGAGATAGAAATATGAAGAAAACTTGCCAGGGTGTTCATTCCACATCTAAATTTAAGGTATCACGTGTTTTTTTACATTCTTTTAGTGTTTAATTCCTCTTTCCCTACTTTCATTTTTTTAAAGATTATTTATTTATTTGAGAGGTAGAGTTACAGACAGTGAGAGGGAGAGACAAGAGAGAGAGGTCTTCTGTCTGCTGGTTCACTCCCCAAATGGCTGCAACATCCAGAGCTGCACTGATCTAAAGCCAGGAGCCAGGAGCCAGGAGCTTCTTCTGGGTCTCCCATGTGGGTGCAGGGGCCCAAGGACTTGGGCCATCTTTCCGCTTTCCCAGGCCATAGCAGAGAGCTGGATGGGAAGAGAAGCAGCCAGGACTAGAACTGGCACCCATATGGAATGCCTGCACCAGAGGCGGAGGATTAACCTATTGCACCACAGTGGGAGCCCCTGACTATTTTCTTTAACCTATAAGTGAATACTATGTTGGAGTTATTAATAAGATATTCTCCACCTTTTCTTTCCTTTCATTTGCTTTCTCTTGCTTATCCTTTCTAATTCTTCCTCCTTTCCTCCATCAATTGTTCTTTAGTCCTGTTTCATCAGGTGAGGGTATCACATCTTCACTCTGTGTCCTCATATGTGCTATAACTTATTGTATTTTATGACAGATACTGTATAGCAGTTTACTTGGTCACAAGTGGTGACAAAATAAATTAAAACACTACCTTGGAACAATTTCTTTTATGGAAAAAGTCAAGGGGTAGCAGTTAAGACACTGCTTGGAACATCTGCATACCAAGTCAGGGTACCTGTGTTCAATTCCTGGCTCCAACCTAGACTCCAGCTTCCTGCTAACATACAACTTGGGAGGCATCAGGTGATGGCTCAAGTGCTTGGATCCCTGCCATTCATAAGGGAAACCTGAATTCTGCCTGGTCCAGCTGTGGCTATTGTGGGATTTTGGAGAGTAAACCAGCAAATAGGAGATCTCTCTGTCTTTGTGTTTCTCTCTTTCTTTGTTTGGTCTGTGTCTTTGTCTCTCTCTCTGCTCCTTAAATAAATTAAATAAATAAACAAAATTTTGAAGAAAGGCAGGACCCTATAGTTCTTCTGAGTTATCATAGTGTTTTTGTAAAATCAAGCCTCTGAATATATTGGGCTTGTTTTCTTAGCTATTCCCCTCTTCCCAGCTAGGATTTATATTCTTATCCATGAAATAAGATATGAAATTTTATATCATATACTATATATATATATACTATTTTACAATTTCATTCACTTATATACTGTGCTTTTATTAACTATTAGTGTTGAATTATTACATAGTAGACTTTTGAGATTGTTTATATTATGTAATTTAAAATGTATTCTGGATTTTTTAAGATGATGGAATGGAGAGGGAGCTTATTGCTCTAGTCTATGGGAAGATAGTTTTTAAAAAATGGAGAGTGCAATCTCAAGGAAGAGTTAGGGAGAAAACAGCATAGAAAACTCTACACAAGTTAGAGAGACACTGTGGACCTACATGGAGGGTGTAGATGTGCACAACTTAGGACCTTAGCAGCTGAGAGCCTCAGCACCAGCTTTGGAGAGTGAAATGAGACAAGATTGCAGCAGCCCAAGCCACTGCAATAAAGCTGTGGGAAGAGCCTAATGTGAATCCAGCTTGGAGCCCTGTAGGGGACAGTGTACCTGCCAATCTAGAGGGAAAAAAAGGGGTACATTTCTCTCTCCCTGACTACTTGGCACTGGTGAGAGAGAGTGGGCACCATTTTAGACATATATAACAGCTGTTACAGCTTGTGTCCATGTGCCTAGCAACCAGCTGAGAGGAGATGCCTGAATCTGGCTGGGAGAATTGAGAGGGAGCTGGATGCCCATGACTATAGGAGACTTGTGTTTTGGGACTATGAAAACACTGTGGCTGTGTTTGAGGTTACAGGGTGTGACTGAGACTTTGGGCAGTCATCTGGATGGCTCCATATACTCGGGGCTCCATGATTCCCTGGTGAGGGTCATTGCTGTGGGATCCATGCTCTCACTGAGGACTGCATGGATCCCTTGTGTGGTTCATGTGGAGCATGGACAAATATTGTAACCACTAGGGCTAGTGCTCAGGCATTAGTCTCCTTTGAGGAGAGGAGATGAATGTGAGAATATGCCAACAAAGCAGAGCATACTTCCCTCATAATAAAAAAATAAAGATTTACCACACCCAATTTGGGTGTCACCTTGGACACTCCCCTCACCCTGGAGCACTGAACAGAGCTCTATGACTACACACAACACACGCCCTAGGTATTCACTGAAAGAGCAGAGGCTCCACCAAAACACAGAGGTATAGTCCAAAGATAAAAGCCATCACAGGGGAAAAAACAAGCAAACAAAAAACAATCAACAAGTATCTCCACAAATGGTTAATAATAAATGCAACAGTTTAAGCAACAAGAATAAGGAAGACAACATGATGCCCTCAAAAGAATACAACGCTTCAGTATTAGAATGTGAAGATGAAGAGGTTGTTGAAATGCCAGAAACAGAATTCAAAAAATTGATTGTAGGATGACTTAGAAGTATTCGGAAGCAAATCCACAAGATAAATCTATACGTGACATGAATGAAAAGTTTTCCCATGAAATTGAGATTTTAAAGAGAAATAAAAATGAAATATTAGAAATGAAGAATTCAATAGAACAAATAAAAATGTAATGGAAAGCCTTAATAAGAGATTCTGTGAGGTAGAAGAAAGAATATCCAAGTTAGAAGACAAATCTCTGGAATTTTACAGTGAGACCAAGAAAAGAAGAAATTAGAAAACTAAAACAACAGTGTTGGAGATTTATATTACAATATAAGGGTCTTAGGAGTTCCTGAAGACATGGAAGGAGAGAATGGATTAGAAGGCCCTTTTAATGAAATAGTACAGAAACTTTCCTAATATGGAGAAAGAAAGGGAATCCAAGTATAGGAAGCACATAGAACTCCTAATAAATATGTTCAGAAAAGATCTTCACCATGGCACATTGTAGTCAAACTCTCCACAGTAAAACATAAAGAAAGGATTCTAAAATGTACATGAGAGAAATGCCAGATTACATTCAAAGGATCTGCAATTAGACTCACAGCTGACTTCTCAGAAATCCTACTGGCTAGGAGATGTAGGAGAGAGATAGTCGAAGTCTTAAGAGAAAAAAACTCAATCCAGAATACTGTACCCTGCAAAGCTCTTATTTATGAATGAAGTGAAATAAATACCTTCCATAACAAACAGAAATTGAAAGAATTTGTCGCCACTATCCAGCCTTACAAAAGATGCTTAAGGATGTACTACACACAGAAACACAGAATGATAGCTGTTATTATGAAAGAAAATGAAGGCAGAAAATTTCCAGATAAAAAGTATAAAGGAAATCCAAGATAAACAATAATAATAATTATGGAAAAATGGTAGCACCATGTTGTTTCTTATTAATAGTCACTTGAATATAAATGGCCTCAGCTTTCCTGTTAAAAGATACAGACTGCCTGAATGGATTAAAAAAATATGCATCTATTTGCTGTCTACCACGAACACATCTCACCAACAAAGATGCACACCGACTGAAAGGATGGAAAAAGATATTCTGTGCTACAGAAACCAAAAACCAGCTGATGTAGCCATCCTAATATCAGACAAAATAGACTTTAACGCAAATACCATTGAAAGAAACAGAGAAAGGCACTAGGTAATGACTAATGGATCAATTCAACAGGAAGATGTAACTATTTAAACATATATGCACCTAATTATTTGGCACCTGGCTATTTAAAAGAAATGTGAATGCCTCTAAAGGGAGACATAGACTCCAATACAGTAGTAATGGGGGGCTTCAATACTCCTCTTTCATCTATGGACAGATCAACCAGACAGAAAATCAGGAAGTAAACAACAGAGTTAATTGACACTATAGTCCAAATGGACCTATTGGATATTTACAGAATCTTTCATCCTACAGTTGCAGAAAACACAATCTCTACCAGTGCATGGAGCTTTCTCTATTACAGATCACGTGATGGGCCATAAAACAAGTCTCAGCAAATACAAAAAAGTCAAAATGATACCATGTGCCTTTTCTGACCAAAGTGGAATGACACTGGGAATCAACAACTCAAGAACCTCTATAATATATGCAAGCACATAGAGACTGAACAACATGCTATCCATTTTGTGTTGGATTAAATATGTTAAGGTGCGGGGCATACATTTTTCATAACTTTTGAATCTATAGGTTTTTATGTTCTGTACCACAGGTGGCAAACATTCTCTAATCACTACTTTGACAGGTTGGCAGAGTTTCTGGGTTTTATGCATATAGGAAGTTATACAGTAAAAGTATTAAAAGAAATAATCTCCAACTCAATATTTTAGTCTTGAGTAATGCAGTATTATGTCTTCTTTCCATTCTGAGAAGCACAAATCTTGCTATGAATTCCATACAAGAACCAGAGAATCAGGTTAGCTCGGAGACATGTATTAATTTCTAAGTAGTCCTTGCTTTCTCAAACTGCACCAGCTCTGCATAGTACCAAACTATCTGTACTCAGAAACCTAGATGTGTGGATATCTTGAGATAGTCACAGAACTCAGCAATGACAGTTTACTGGTCCCAAAAATTCCTGGTAGTTTTCTCCTTATTTCTAACCATCATTCTTTATTGAACTATATCATGAAACCACCAATAATTGATATTCCTGAAATACTGATATGGGTAGTTGACAAAATGCACACATTAAGTAACTTATTTCATTTTTGGAGCACTGAGGATGAAGAAGGAATAAATGCACATAGAATTCAGAAACTGTACATGATACATATATATATGTGTGTATATATACTAATATGCATATTAATTCATCTCATTCTCCAGGAAAACAGTTTATCCAACTATCAAATCTTAGTTCAAATTCCTGACAGGGTTTTCCTGAATTTTCTGCCTCCTTTCTTACCTCCATCTCTAATTATTTCCCCCATTATTTCCCCATAGTCAAATCAATCTTTCTAGAATGCGAAGAGTATTCCTTGTGTTACAAAAACTAATGAGTCTGCATTTCTCTTAAGATAATATGAATCCTCTTTATCAGAGGATACAGGGCTCTTCACTATATTCCATTCTCAGAGCTGCCAGTCACTCATACTATACCAGTATCACTCAATCAGTTACTCCCAATGTCTTGAACATTCTTAGCATCCCTCAACTCTCAGTCTTTGCAAGAGTCTTTCTCCAAGGAAGCCATTATTCACTTTCTCCTCTTGGGTGGCAAGACAGACGCATTTTTGACATCTCAGCATATCGGGGCAGACTTCCCTGAACATTTTTCATCCTTATACATAATTAAGCACACATCGCAAACACTGAGTAATGCTTCTCTCCTAGATGTACCTCCATGATATTCTCTAGGACCCCGTCAGTATCTCTCATTGATTACGTTATTCACTGTTAGCTTATCTGGATCCCACAATAGGCTGTCAGTGTAATGAGGCATGGGAAGTTTTGACCCCACTCATCCATTATATATAATGTTTTCAGCACAATGTTTGGCACCTAATAAAATAAATGTGTGTTGAATGAATAAATGAATGAAGTAATAGGTATTATTTCTAAGTCATGTAATACTTATAATTATGCCTTGAGAAACTAGAACAAAATGTTATTTGGTTAGAGATTTTTTTTAAGAAAGAGAAACTTAAAAATCTAGAAGAGTGGAGCCACATAATTAATTTATGATTCTAGGAACAAAGAACAAATTTATGCCAACATCTTTATATAATTTGTATGGTATCTGTCCATTCCTAACATTATTGTCAGCCCTCCAGTACCTTATAAGAAGACATACTTTTTTGGTTTTGTTTGTTGAGTATTTTGTGAAAATTTATGATATTAATTTATATAATTGTGAAACTAGATGGTAAGCCATTAGTACCATTATTAATTAATGAAACTTACAAATAAGCAAACACTGGAGAACTTAATAATGAAAGTGTTGATCTACAGTTGCCATGAGAAGTATTGTAAAATTTTCGATTTCAAATTTTGCCACCAAGAACATTATGGGAGAAATAACATGGTGTTACAATAAGAAAGGTGATAAAATGTTATAGCCCTATATTTTAGAACAACCTTGGTTGTAAAATTGTGCAAAAAATTCTTAAAACTTTTTACTGCTCTATACTGGGAACTCTTTATGCAATTTATACTGTTCTATGGGTAGAAAAAAAGATTGTTTTATTTTTGATATGATGTTTGTATGATCTCATTTGTCATTATATTATTTGGATTTGTAACTATAGCACATGTATTAGAAAAAGAACCACATTCCTTAACCACTTAGATTTGTTTAGTGGAATTTTACAATAATATATTATTTATCATTCAGACTAGGGAATCTATTGTATGCATCCCTTGATCTCATAGTTCCATGTATAATTTCTTTCTACACAGTGCATTCATTTATATGTTCATTGATTTAGGTTGAGATCAAGGCACATATGGGGTATATAAAATAATTTAAAATGTTTCTACAGTGATTGTCAGTCATTTAAAAATCATATATCAATATATCTAGAAAATATGACATATAGTCTATATGAACTAGTAATAAAAATATGAATGTCATCTGAAATAATACACAGATCTGGAGGATATATAAATCCAATTTAATTGCCTCCATAAAGTATGAAGGACCAATATATTGAAACAGATCCAAATTTGGATGTTGGAGTCTCACAACCTGCCACTTGATAGGCAACTTTATTTTAATCAGTGTCAACTGGTTCATCTAAAATAAGAGAAGTCCAAGTGGCTATCACAGTTTTTTTCTGAATGTAAATATGATAAAAAATTAAAAATGTTTGGCAGAAGAGTGGCACTAATACATATTTGATGCCAGATACCCTTCCATTAGCTATCTCAACTTGTGGACGACTAGTTGTTGATAAATGAGAAAAAATATTACTGTGCAGTAAATAACATATTTTTGAGAAACAGAAGTCCTTATTTACATAGGAGTTGATATCAGAAAATATAAAGACAAAGCAAACTAGGGGGCTTAGAACAAATCACATAGTTCTAGAAGTTTCCATCTGTAATTGTGGAAAATAATAGCTATGTTGCCTAATGTAAGTAAATTGCTATGAAAAACAATTTTACGGCCGGTGCCATGGCTCACTTGGCTAATCCTCTGCCTGTGGTGTCAGCACCCCAGGTTCTAGTCCCGGTTGGGGCACCGGATTCTGTCCTGGTTGCCCCTCTTCCAGGCCAGCTCTCTGCTGTGGCCCGGGAGTGCAGTGGAGGATGGCCCAGGTCCTTGGGGCCCTGCACTCGCATGGGAGACCAGGAGAAAGCACCTGGCTCCTGGCTTTGGATCGGTGCAGCGTGCAAGCTGTAGCGGCCACTTTGGGGGTGAACCAATGGCAAAGGAAGACCTTTCTCTCTGTCTCTCGCTCTCACTGTCTAACTCTGCCTGAAAAAAAAAAAAAAAAAAAAAAAAAAAAGAAAAAAGATAAACCATTTTACAACATAAAACATTAAAGAAATTAAGTGGACACAAACTGTACTCTAGACTATGCCAGTTTGTCCTTAATGACTTGCAAGTTTAAATTGCTTTGAGACATCACAGGATTTTGAAAATATGGATGGCAAGAGCCAGATAAGTGGGAAATTATTTCCTGAAATAATGTTTGTTCAGGTTGTTAGAGCAAGTCCATTTTCCCCCTTCAGGCAAATATTTTGAAGGTTGTACTAGCTACCTTTTTCTACAGAGAAAGGGGAAGGAAAGAAAGTTAATCATATCTGTTCATGTGTCATGTACCTTAGGACTTGCTCGATAAATATTAATTGATGAAGATGATATTTCAAGGACTGTGTTTTGTGAAATTGATTCATAGAGGTTAGCCTTAGGCATTTGTACCAATGTGATTGGATGTTTCCAGCATCTTTTATTTAATTCTCTCTGTAACATCATGTCAAAGTAGTAAATGTGTTTGATTCAGATCTTGAACCTATTTAACTTACCTATTTCTCTCTCATTCTCTCTCTCTCCATTTTCTATTCCCCTCTCCCTCCTTCTATTTCCTCTCTCCCTCCTCTCTTTCTTACCCTTATTCCTTTTCTCTTTTCATTTCTTCTGGAGTTCTACATTGCTTGTTTATACTGTACATTTCAACTTTAATCTTACCAGGTAGAAATAGCTAACAGATCAGGTTTGAAATGTGTTCTTTATCTGTAGTTATCCTTGAAATTTCTTGACAGGACAAACAAGGAACCTAAGCTAGTTCTCTTTCTCTTCTTGATATTACCATTTATCATTCATAGAAACTCAAGATTCAGAGGATCTTTCTGGGAAGCCCAATTTAGGAAACATTTGTCAAGACTTGTAGGCACCAGCACGGGAGGTGTTCAACTCAGTGAGAAACTGGCTGAGAGGCTGACTTACTTTGTTAGTTAAACAAATAGCAGCTCAACTTTTTGTAATATTCTTTTTGTGTAATGTATGCCTAAACCAATAACTGTAATAAAATCTTACATGACTGTCTAATTATTCCAGTAACCTCTAGGCTCATGTGCTTTTTAACATGTAAGCTGTTTTGACAAAAAGCTATGGCCTAGATAGTTACTATTTTTAACTTTTTGTTTATGTCAAGAGTTTTACAACTAAGTAGTGAAGTGATATTGAATTCGACATTTAAAACAACTGTTTTTTATTTGTTCACTTGAAAGACAAAATGACAGAGGGGTAGGAGGAAAGACAGAGAGAGGGAGAGGAAGAGGGGGAAGAGTGTGCTTCTGTTTGCTGCTTCACTTCCTAAATGCTTATAAAATCAAGGCCTCAAGCAGACTGATACTAGCAGCTAGAACTACCTCCAGGTCTCCCATATGGTGTCAGAGACCCATACACATGAACCATTACCTGCTGCCCCCTTAGTGTATTCCCAGGAGGCTTGGTGAGAAACACAGTAGCAGAGTCTAGAAATCTGAACATCCTAAGAGGCACTTTAACCTGCTCCTGCCACAATGCCTAACCTGTTATTCTAGATTTTAATGTCAAAATATTTATCATGGCAGTGCAACTTTGGATAATGGGCTAAAACAAAAACATCGAGTAATATTTATGAGTTAATCTGCTTTTATTCTTGTTTTGTTTTCTCTGAAAACCCAAAATTGGATGTATGTTTTTGAATGATTATCAGTATTTTTGGAGGCCTTGGTCCCTTTAATCATAGAATAAGTCAGTTTAGTAGGCTATCTTGAGCGCAGTTGGTGTGTAAAGAAGTGGGCCAGGCATGAACAATGCTGCTAGTGAAGAGCTCAAGAAAGTCAAGCACACAAATAACTATGATACATATAGGAATAGCTACACTTCTCTAACACTAGAGGAAGAAAATACTGTTTCTGACTTGGTGAGACAACTGTGGTTTTTTTTGGAGTTTCTACTTGACACTCATCTATATTCCATCTATGATAATTTTTCTTACTTAGATTCACAACTCCTCATCTTCTACCCTGGGGAATTTCTTACAGACATGTCTGAGAGCAGCATATATTTGTTGCCTGTATATGACAGAACATCTGTCTGGTTCTCTCTCTCTTTCTCTCCCTCTCTTTTTCCCTCCCTCCAGCACTCCCTGCCTGCCTCCCTCTCTCTCCATCTCTATCTCTCTCATCTTAAAAATCATAGCACTTTAATAGAATGTGTCTTCGAGTTTATCACTTTTTCTTAATGGTTATGGAGTCATGACATATTCCCCCATACAATGTTGAATTTAGGGTTTCCATTTATTTATGAATATTCTTCTCAATTATAGATGAAGATATTTTTGTTTTATTTTTATTCTTGTCTTATTTTTCTGAGGATCACATGTCCAGTTATATATTTTTAATTTTTTATTCATTCTCTGGATTTTTTGCTGTTTGTTTCTTAGTCTTACCCACTCCACTCAATTGTTGTTTTATTGTGTTTAGTCTCTTATTTTTATATGTCAAAATGCATGGAGAGTAGCATAAATCCATCCACTGGTTAACTCAATTCCCACAATAACCCCTGGCCAGGAATGGAAGCTGGGAGTCGGGAACTCTACTAGTTCTCCTGTATGGGTGTCAGAAACTCAATTACTTGAGTTATCATTGCTGCTTCCCCAGATTTTATATTAACAGGAAGCTAGAATCAGGAATTAGAGCTTGGAATCAAACCAGGTACCACAATGTGGGATGAGGGCATCGTAACCAACATCACAACCACTAGACTCCCCTTCAACTTCCTTCTTCAACCATCTCAGCTAATTTTTCATGCTCTTCCCTGCTATGTTTTTTTAAGCTCTTGTTTGGAAAAGTGATTATTACTAATTACATTATTCCAAGACAGCCTATGTTGAAGCAGTCTCCAGAGGGCAAAGGCCAACATTCTGATACAGAAAATGTAAACCTGGGACAGAGAATGTGCATTTGTGTGTGAAGGTGAGTGTATGGGTGTGTTGTATCTTTTTTTTTTGTTTGTTTGAGAGCGAGAGAACAGGAGCATATAAGTGCAAGTGCTTTGGTTTGACTTTCCTTGTTCTCAGCCTTTCCTTGTTCGCACAGGCAGTGGCTTGCATGCAGCTCAGTTTATTCTCCAATTTGCTTCCCCTTTGGATAGGAACTTCAGTGATGGTTTGTTGGCAAATTCCTTTATTTATCCTAGCAGCTCTAATCTGTAGCATCTAACAGGGCCCAGACAAGTCTCCTCAGCAGTTCGGACCCTTTGATACCATTATTGCTAAAAACAGTGCTGGTGTGTTTTCCCTCAGGGTGGGGCACCTGGGCTGGAGCTTTCAGGATCCTTCCAGTCTTGTCTTATGTACATGTGACAGGGAATGTGTCTGATCAAACTGTCAGCTGTCCTCGCACATTGGGCCTGTAGTTAAGTGTGTGTGCTATTTTGATTGAAGAGTTTTCCCGTTTGTTTCTCATCCTCCCTCTAGTTTCGAGGGTGAAAAAAGGAAGCATCCTAATCATTTCATCTTTTTTTTTTTTTTTGACAGGCAGAGTGGACAGTGAGAGAGAGAGACAAAGAGAAAGGTCTTCCTTTGCCGTTGGTTCACCCTCCAATGGCCGCCATGGCTGGCACTCTGCAGCCGGCGCACCACGCTGATCAGAAGCCAGGAGCCACGTGCTTCTCCTGGTCTCCCATGGGGTGCAGGGCCCAAGCACCTGGGCCATCCTCCACTGCAGTCCCTGGCCACAGCAGAGAGCTGGCCTGGAAGAGGGGCAACCGGGACAGAATCCGGCGCCCCGACCGGGACTAGAACCCGGTGTACTGGCGCCGCAAGGCAGAGGATAAGCCTACTGAGCCGCGGCGCCGGCCATCATTTCATATCAAAACATAAAGTCTCGGAGTCTTCCCCTAAAGTTCTATTTATGATTTTATGAAATTTGTTGGTACAAAATGGTAGAAAATGCTCTCAGTCTCTTTAGCCAGGAATCTTCTCTGAGAGCTATTCATATGCTTTCTGTTTTCCTGATGATGTAAACACAATGTAATAAATAATAATTGCTAAGGCTTCAGTGCACTTGTCATACTATTCTAAACTTTTATATATTCTTATTATAGGAATAGATTATTTTAGATGGACATGTTTTTCAAGGTCCATGAAAAAATTTTATCAAAGTTTGTGATATGTAAGGTAACAGATTGTGTTTTATACAGCAACACAATCTGGCTGTACATACCATTTTCTTAAAACCAATGTTAATTGTTTCCTTGAATCAGACAAAATTGTGGAGCCGATAACAGATATTACTTTCTTTAGCAATCAATTCTAAGAAAGAAATATGCCAATAAATAATTACCAGACTTGAGAACAGAGGGGCCATGGAAGAACTAGTCCTTTCAAAATTGACAGGAGCTTGGGGGTCAGAGTTGGACCAAGCAGGTCAGATAAGACACTGCTGAATGCTTATTTTTTTTTTTTTTGGCCTAATCAGAAAAAGCTGTGATGCACATCTCAGTATAATATCCTTTATCATAAAAAAACTGAAACAGAGACCTAGAACAGCAAATTTCAGGTCCAAAGTACATGAATAACAGCATATATATGTTTTAGCAGTTTGGAATGAAGAATAAACAGTGAAGTAAAGAAGTATTGAAGGTTTTTACTACATACTCTTTTAAGTTATTTTTATTTATTTATTTTATTTTATTTGACAGGCAGAGTTTGACTATGAGAGAAAGACAGACAGAAAGGTTTTCCTTCCATTGGTTCACCCCTCAAATGGCCACTACGGCCTGCACATTGCGCAGATCCGAAGCCAAGAGCCAGCTGCTTCCTCCTGGTCTCCCATGTGGGTGCAGGGACTCAAGCACCTGGGCCATCCTCCACTGCCTTCCCAGGCCACAGCAGAGAGCTGGAGTGGAAGAGGAACAACCAGGACTAGAACCTGGCGCCCATATTGGATGCCAGTTCCGCAGGTGGAGGATTAACCCAGTGAGCCATGGTGCCGGCCTATTTTCACTTATTTACTATTCCCAATATTGAGACCTTTACCCCTTCTTTTTCAGTTAGATGTCTAGTGATCAGGCTGCTTAATTCTGTTGAAACTTTCAGGTGATCCAGGAAAAAATTAAATTGGTTGTCTATACATGAGCTTAGACTAGAAGCTGTTCTGTAATATTTTCTGCATTATTTTTATTATCAAATGCATACTGATTTATATGGTGCTTAGCTCAGTAATGCTTACATTGTTGAAAGTCAGTAAATGTTTGATTGGATGTAAATTTTGACATTGGCTAATTTAAGCTACAGATATTTCCCACTATGGTAATCTCTCTGATCAGAATTTTTGAGATAAAATAAGGCTAACTATAATTATTTGACTATAAAGGAGAGAAAATCCATCAAGAAATGAGCAGTGAATAGCTTAGTAGTCTTCTCACTGTGTAACATACTGTAGTGCTTAAGATCATGGGCTTTAGAATCAAGATGGCCTGTGTTTGAATTCTAGACACATCATTCCTTGTTGAAAGATTTTGGGTTGTGCACATTATCTTTTTCTTTCAACTAAAAAGTCAGTTTTATCATAGTACGTCTAGGAACTTCATGAAGATTGACAGAGAAAAACTGATTTAAAATACTTTCCATGAGTCCATAAATTTATTAAAGGGGTAAGAAGAGAGGAATGCCTTCACAAATTTTAAGAGTCTGGGCAGTTCAGATTAAGAACAAAGTTGCTTAATTTATGCTAATGCCCTCTTTGTTTTTATTGGGCCAACAAGCACCTTGGAATGGATGTTTCTAAGTTCAGTTGCCCCATCCCAAGTCTCGTATATGTTGTCATTCTTATATGATGACCTGTTTCATTAGTAAAAACAGTTCATTGCCCTTTTTCTCATCCATAGGCAAATCAAGTATGTTCTTTTAACAACCAAGAAGTTGAGTAAACATTTGTTAATTAATGGCAGAGGTTGTTAAAATAGATTATACTACAAATGTAACATTCCTGCCACTTTTCATAATCATAGATCTTTAAAAAAAAGTAACAGGAATGCAAGATTTATTTAAAGCAAATATACTCACTTATGGAGTAAATGCAAGGAAGCTTGAGCTCTCCATAATCATGGATTCTAAGAGAGATAGTCTCATAGTCTTAGATATGATATGCAATGCAGGAGGTGCTTCTTTCTTCTTTTGTTCCATGAACTGGCTTTTTATGCGCTCCTTTTAGAAGTTTGCAAGCCTTGTCCCCAAGAAAGTTGAGTAATACATTTATACCTCAACATCATTTGGGAAAGGGATTTTCAAAATGCCACATGCCAGAACTCTACCTTGCATGAGGTTTTGATCTTTCAAAATATCAATTTTCCTCCCTGTATCAGAAATGTAATTTGTTTCTCTAGCTCACCTTATGCAAGATTTCCTGAATATAGATGCATTCATAATTTGCTTACTCATTTAAAAAATATGAAAGCTGGTTTATTATCTATTCCAAAGGTTAACACTTTATTCTAAAGGAATAGAAATAGTTAAAAATTAACTGAAATGGAAAAAACAGGAGCATTGGTTCATGAGTGCAAAATAACATTTAATCCATTCATTCACTATAGCACATTCTAGACCTTTTCAATCTCAAGTGTTGTTTCCTCATTTTTTCTTTTGGTGAAACAGTTAACAAGATATTCTTAGGACAGTTCTGTAATCAATATCAAACTGGAGACTGAACGTAAGACACACTCAAGAGTAATTGTACAAATATTGTTGTTTTTGGATGATCTGACATTAAACCTATAGGTATAGTACTCTTTTTTTAACACTTTTAAATGTTTCATATGTTTTAAATGTTTTATTTAAGTTATACACATCTCATGCATTTCATATATACGGAAGTGTCCATTTCACGCCAACACATTACATTTTAGGTACTAATATTAGTAGCCCCAGATCAGGGAAAACATATGATATCTGTCCTTTGGGGACTGACTTATTTCACTGAGTAAAATGGTTTCCAGTTGCATCCGTTTTGTTGCAAACAATAGAATTTCATTTTTTATAGCTCAGCAATACTCCATAGTGTATATGTACCATAATTTTTCCTCATTCATCAGTTGATGGACATCTGGGTTGATTCCATATTTTAGCAGTTGTGAAATGAGCTGCAGTGCACATGGGGGTAATGATCACTCTTTCATATGCTGATTTCTTTTGGTTTGGGTAAATTCCCAGGAGTAGAATGGCTTGATCATATGGTAAGTCTATATTCAGATTTCTGAGGCAACTCCTTACTGTCTTCCAGAGTGACTGTGCCAGTTTACATTCCCACAAAGAGTGGATTTCCCCCCCACTTCCTTGCCAGCATTTGTTGTGTGTTAATTTCTGTATTTCTAACTGGGATTAGGTGAAACCTCATTGTGGTTTTGATTTGTATTTCCATGATGGCTAGGGATCCTGAGTATTTTTTCAAATGTCTCTTGGCCATTTGACATTCCTCTCTTGAAAAATGCCTGTTCAAGTTCATGGCCCATGACTTAACTGGATTTTTTGTTTTATTGTCATTGAATTTCTTGAGCTCTTTATAGATTCTGGATGTTAACCTTTTATCATTTGTGTAGTTTGCAGATATTTTCTCCCATTTTATCAGTTGCCACTTCACTTTGTGGAGTGTTTCTTTAGTGGTGCAGAAGCGTCCCAACTTGATGTAATATATGTAATCTCATTTGTCAATTTTGGCTTTGATTGCTTGTGCTTCTGAGGTCTTTTCCAAGAACTCTCTGTCTATGCCAATGTCTGGCAGAGTTTCCTCAATGTTCTCTACCAATTTGATGATATTGTGACATAGATTTGAACCATTTTGAGTGGATTTTTTGTGTAAGATGTCAGGAAGGGTCTTGTTTCATACTTTTGCACACAAACATCCAGTTTTCTCATCCCTCTTTGTTGAAAATGCTGTTATTGCTACAGGGATAGATTTAGGCTTCTTTGTGAAAGGTAAGTTGGTTGTCAAGGCATGGATTGTTTTTCTGGAGTTCCTGTTCTCTTCTGTTGGTCTGTAAGTCTGTTTTGTGCCAGTATCACGTTGTTTTGATTGTGACTGCCTTATATTATATCTTGAAATCTGGTACGTAATGCAACCAGTTTTTTTTTTATGGGAAAGCTTTAGTTATTTGGGGCCTCTTTAATTTACAAATGAATTTTAACATCATTTTTTTTTTTTTGGATCAGAGAGGAATATCAATGGTATTTTGATTGAGATCACATTGAATCTATAAGTTGGTTTCAGTAGTATGGACATATTGATGATACTAATTCTTCCAATCTTTAAACATGAAAGATTTCCATTTTATGTCTTTTTATTTCTTTAAAGTTATATAATTTTCACCATAGAGATCTTTGACATCCTTTGTCAAATTTATTCCAATGTATTTCATTATTTGTAGCTATGATGAATTGGATAAATCTTGGAAGTTCTTTCTCAACCATGGCTTTTTCTGTGTATACATAGGCTATTAACCTTTGTGTGTTAATTTTATATCCTACAACATTACCAAACTCTTTTATGAGTTCTAATGGTCTCCTATTGGAATCTTTTGGAACCCTGTATATAAAATCACGTCTCCTGCAAATAGGGATAGTTTGACTTCCTCCTTTCCAATTTGTATCCCTTTGATTTCTTCTTCTTGCCTAATGGCTCTAGCTAATACTTCAGGGCTATATTGAATTGCAGTGCTGAGAGTAGGCATCCTTGTCTGGTTCTAGATATTAGTGGGGATGATTCCAGCTTTTACACATTGAATAATATGCTAGCGGTGGGTTTGTCATAGATTGCTTTGATTGTGTTGAGAATTGTCCCTTCTACACTCAATTTGTTTATGGTTTTAATCATGAAAGGATGTTATATTTTATCAAATGCTTTAGCTGTGTCTATTGAGAAAATTGTATGGTTTTTATTCTTCAGTTTGTTGATGTGAAGTGGCACATGTATTCATTTGTGAATGTTGAACCATCCCTTCATACCAGGGGTAAATCCCGCTTAGTCTGGGTGAATAATCCTTCTGTTGTATTGTTGGATTCAATTTGCTAATTTTTAGTTGAGGATTTTTGAGTCTACATACCAGGGAAATAGGTCTAGGAGTCACAGTCTCTGTTGTATCTTTTTCAGGTTTAGGAATTAAGGTGATGTTGGCTTGATAGAAGGAGTTTGGGAGGATTCCCTTCATTTAAATGCTTTTTAAATAGTTTGAGAATAATTGAACTTAGTTCTTTAAATGTTTGCAGAATTCAGCAGTGAAGCCATCCAGACATGGCTTTTCTCTGTTGGGAGGGTCTTTATTAATGATTCAATTTCCGTCATAGTTATTGGTCTGTCTAGGTGTTCTGTGTCTTCGTGACTCAATTTAGGTATGTTGTATATATCCAAGAATCTATACATTTCTTCTAGGTTTCCCAATTTGTTGGCATACAGCTGTTTGTGGTAATTGCTGATGATTCTTCTTTATTTTAGTGGTATCTATTATTACATTTCCTTTTTCATTTCTGATTTTATTGAGTTGGGTCTTTTTTTCTGGTTATTTGGGCCAATGGTATATAAATTTGTTTATTTGTTCAAAAAACCAGCTATTTGTTTCTATGATATTTTGTATTATTTTTATGGTTTCAATTTTGTTTATTTTATATCTCATTTCAAGTATTTCTTTCTTCCTACTAATTTTGGGTTTGCTTTGTTGTTGTTTTTCTAGGTCCTTTTCAAATGTTATCTTCATTCATTACCAGAATTTTTTTTGTTTTCTTTTTGACTTCCTCTGTGACACACTATTGGGTCAGACAAGATGCATGGTATGATTTTGCTTTTTTTATTTTGCTGAGACTTGCATTATGTTATAGCATGTGGTCTATCCTAGAGAAAATTCCATGCACTGGTGAGAAAAATGTGTATTCCACAAATGTAGAGCAAACACTTGTGTAGATATCTGTTAGATCCATTTAATCTACAGTGTTAGTTGACTCTGTTGTTTCCTTGCTGATTTTCTGTCTGGATGATATGTCCATTGCTGAAAGTGGGGTGTTGAATTCCCCCATTACTATTGGATTGGAGTTTATATCTCCCTTTACATTCATTAACATTTCTTTTAAATTGCCAGGCATCCTGTAATTGAGTGTGTAGTCACAATTTCCTGTTGAATTGGAATCATTACATAGTTCCCTTCTTTTTCTAACAGTTGTCTGATATTAGGATGGCTACACCTGCTCTTTTTTGCATTCTATTGGCATAGATTATGTTTTTTCATCCTTTCACTTTGAGTCTGCATGTATCGTTGTTGTTGTTGAGGTGTTTCTTATGGGCAGCCAATAGATTGGTCTTGTTTCTTTAATCTATTCATCCAGTCTGTATCTTTTTTTTTGATAAGCAGAGTGGACAGTGAGAGAAACAGAGAGAAAGATCTTCCTTTTCTGTTAGTTCACCCCCCAAGTGGCCGCTACGGCTTGCGCGCCGCGCCGATCCAAAGCCAGGAGCCAGGTGCTTCTCTTGGTTTCCCATGCAGGCACAGGGCCCAAGGACCTGGGCCATATTTCACTGCACTCCAGGGCCACAGCAGAGAGCTGGCCTGGAAGAGGGGCAACCGGGACAGAATCCAGCGCCCCGACTGGGACTAGAACCCGGTGTGCCACCGCCACAGGTGGAGGATTAGCTTAGTGAGCTTCAGCGTCAGCCCCAGTCTGTATCTTTTAATTGCAGAGTTTAGTCCTTTTACATTCAAGCAATGTAAAATTTTTAGTTAAAGATTTATTTATTTATTTGAAAGTCAGAGTTTTTGAAAGTCAGAGTTAGAGAGAGAGAGAGAAAGAATGTCTGCCCTGTACTGGTTAACTCTTGAATCAGTGGCAACAGCCGTAGCTGCACCGATCTGAAGCCAGGAGCGAGGAGCTTCCTTTGGTTCTCCCACTTGGGTGCAGGAGCCCAAGAACTTGAACTATCTTCTACTGCTTTCCCAGGCCATAGCAGAGAGTTGGATAGAAGGTGGAACAGCCATATTCGAACTGGTGCCTATATGGGATGCTGCCACTGCAGGCAGTGATTTTACCTGCTATGCCACAGTGTTGGCCCCTCAAAGTTACTATTGATAAGTAATGACTTAGCCCCACAATTTTTTCACAAATATTCCCATTGTTTACTTTGGATTTCCTTTGTATTTTTACTTGGAGATTTTCTGCCTTCACTTTCTTTCATAATGATGTCTATCTTTCTGTGTTTTTCAGTGTAGCACATCCCTCAGCTTATTATGTAAGGTTGGATGAGTAGTGACAAAGTCTTTCATTTCTCCCTGTTATAGAAGATGTCGCTCCCCCTCTTCGTGGAGGAACGACACAAGACCCTGCGCTGTTCTTTTGTCTGCTTGGCCCTTCCCGGGTTTGCTGCTGGTTCTTCCCGGCTTGGCTACCGACCCTTCCACCTCCGTGGAAGGGTGGTTCCCCCTGCCACTTTCCCCACTTCCGCGGGGGAGTGGCACACCGCTGGCCGGCTCTCTCGGGGGCTGCTCAGGTGTTCCTTCAGATAGATGTTCCTGGTGCATGTTGTCTCTCTCCTCCTTTATAGTCCTCTTCCACCAATCCCAACTCTGCTACCCACACGCCGAGTACGCTGCTCTCCTCCAATCAGGAGCAGGTCCTACAGTTTATTGGTTGAACTGGAGGCAGCTGTGTAGAAGCTGTTTCCTCCTCTCCCAGCGCCATATTGTGGGAGAGCAGATGAATAGAATAAGTCTTAATTCGAGTAACCGTCTAGTCCCAGTTGCTCCCCACAGAAGATATTTAATTCAACTTCATTTCATTTATAATTGAGAGTTTGCTGAGGACACTATTTGGGGTTGACAGTTTTTTCTCAAAACTTGGACTGTATCTCTCCCATATCTCCTATCCTATGGGGTTTCTAATGAGAAGTCAGCTGTGAGTCTAATTGTAGATCCCCTGAAAGTAATGTGGTATTTCTCTTGTGAACATTTTAGAACATTTTCTTTATGTTTTACTATTGAAAGTTTGACCACACTGTGTTGTGGTGAAGATCTTTTCTGTTCATGTCTATTAGGAGTTCTGTGTGTGCTTCCTGTATTTGAAAGCCCCTTTCTTCCTCTAAATTGGGCAAGTTTTCTGTAATTATTTCACTAAACAGGCCTTCTGGTGCATTCTCTCCACATCTTCAGGGACTCTGTAGACCTGTATGTTGGGTCATTTGATATTATCCTATAAATCTCTAATACTGCCAATACTGTGTAATTGTCTAATGTATTGTCTCTTTTTTCTTTTTTTGGTCTGACAAAAATTTCCAAAGATTTGTCTTCTAGCTTGCATATTCTTTATTCTGCCTCATCAACTCTGTTGTTAAGGCTTTCCACTGCATATTTATTTGTTTTTTTTTTATTTCTAATATTTTTTTGATTTCTTTGAAATAACAATTTCATGGAAAATTGTTCATCAATATTATATATGTATTTCTTTAATTTGTGGATTTGCTTCTGATTTTTTGGGGTAGTATGATAAATCTTTTGAATTCTATTTCAGGCATTTCATCAATCTCTTCCTCTTCACATTCTTATATTGTAATGTTGTTGTTTTCCTTTGGGGGGTCATGTTGCTTTCCTTAATGGTATTTCTTGAATTTCTGCATTTATTTATATTACTTGTTGGATTTTTTTTCCTCTGATGGCCTTTGTCTTTGAACTATGCCTATATAGGTTAGTGGAATATCTGCACTCTGCACTTTCAGTGAATACCCAGAGATGTGTGCTGGCTGTGTCCAAGGAACTCTGGTCAGTGGTTCAAGGTGGGTCAAGTATCCAGGGTAATACCCAAGTTAGGCATGTTAGATCATACCATGGTATGGAAGAGGTGGGGGAGAATGGTTACTTCTGTTGGTTTGATCATATCCTCACCTCCCATCCTCCAAGGTAATCAATGCCTGGATATTAGGCCATGGTTCGTGCAGTACTTATCCACACTGCCATATGAACAGCACAGATGATCTGAGCAGCCCTCATTCGAAGCATGGCACACTCTGCAGTGACCCACCTCCTACAACCAGGAGTTCTGGGCATGTAGAGCTGCACACAGCGCAGAGACCTAGCTACACCCTGATCCCTTTCATGTCGCCACAGAATCCCCACAGTCTCAGCTCACAAGGCTCCCACAGTCACTGGGTATGGAGGATCTGGCCTGCCCTGCCAGCCTGTCCAGTCCACAGTGGGGCAGATGTTCCCAGACCCAGCTGCCTGTGGGTGCTGGAGCTAGGTGGTTTGTATTCCAGAGTCTGTGATTTGTTGGGAGCATGGTGGCACCTCACTGTCTTAGATCGGTGCCCATCCCCCATCAATCCTTCCAGCCAAACCCAATGTCAGTGAGAAACATGGAATTTTTTCCCTGCTAGAATGTCTAGATCACATGTATACACAAGAGCCACTGGCTGCATGTTGCCCTCTCTCTGCTGTTTTCACCAGCATTGCTGAGAAGATGGTATCCTGTCTCAGCCAGTTGCTGTACGAGTACATAAGGGTTTGCATGTAGACAAAGGTTTGCACAGCTGCTGCTTATGCCCCAATTGTCACCCACCCTTCAGCATTTGTCAGGCGCCATTGTTTGGGGAATGGGGTGTGAGAAATATGCCCGTTTTCCTTCTGCAGGGTCCATGGGTAACCTGTATCCCCTAGGGCTCCATGCCAAACTCACATCACGCTCTCCTTCTGTCTGTATCACCACGGGTTGCTGCAGTCTGCTGTCACCTCCATCCCCAAGCTTGCACCTTCTCTGGCTCTCAGTTGATGGAGTTGTGCATTGTGTCTGTGTTTGTGCTGCACTTATGCACCTTCCACACAAATCCATGCCATTCCTCTTCCTTCTGTAGAATTTTCACTGTGGTTTTCTCTAATTCTCCCCTGAGAGTGCACTCCACACTAATACTGTTTGTTCCAGGCCCAGGTTTTTGGATAAGAAATTGCACCTGGGCCTTATGCCAGCATAAATAACAAAATACTACCTGTTAAAGTCCTTGGTGTCTTGTCTCTGTACACATATCATGCTACAGGAATAGATGTGAGCTAATTCTGTAATGCAAACATTATCCTGGGGGTCCTGGATTGGGTACCATCTATGCTGACACAGCCCCAGGTCTTTCAATCAATTGTGGGGTTGACAAGAAGATTTAAGCTTCTTCATTTTATCTCTCTTTGTCCCTTTGTCTCTCTTGTTTCATCCTGATCACAGTAACTTTTCATCATTCACTTGTAGCAGACCAGCACTTACAAGTCATCCTTCATGGATATTGATGTGATTCACACTCTTGGGAGATCCATTTTTTTCATTTTCACTGCCCCTTTGGAGTCTCACAGCAGTGGAGCCACCTCCTAGGACCTCTCTCTGCCATGGAACTGGGAGACAGCTATGGTGTCATTTCCTACCAGTAATCTTTTTTTAAGATTTATGTTATTTATTTGAAAAGCAGAATTACAGAGGGATAGAGGGATGGAGCAAGGGAGGGAGTAGGAAAAAGAGAGAGATGGGGGGGAGAGAAAGAGAGGGAGAGAGAGAGGGAGGAAGGGAGGTAGAGGGAGAGGTCTTCATCTACTGGTCCAGCTGGGCCTGACTGGAACTAGGAGCTTCATATGGGTCTCCCATATGGGAGCAGGGGCCCAAACGCTTGGATCGTCTTCTGCTGCCTTCCCTGGTGCATTAGCAGGAAATTGAATTGGAAGTGTAGCAGCTGGGACTAGAACTGCTGCCTATATGTCATGCTGGCATTGCACAGTGTGACTTAACACTTTATGTCACGTTGCTAGCACCATCTTTAAACTAAAATTTAAGGAGATTTATAAGGTTTCCTCATGGTCATTCTGAGAATAAGTGAAATCAATAAAACAAAAAATAGAAATCAGAATAAAAAGGATAAAAGAGGGAAAAAAGAAATTCCCAAATATATCAGGCACAAATTCAAAGCAAAGCTTTCTCACTTACTGTCTCTTTGATCTTAAGTGGGTTTCTTCACTAATTTGAGCCTCAGTATCCTCAACTCTCCATCTGTAAGTCAGTAGTGATCATCATAGTGATGAAATGAGTTAGTGTAAGCACTAATAGCATTGCTTAATAAACATAAGGGCTCAGCTGATAATAAATGTTATTTTTATTTTGTTCCCTTTTCTGTCCTATAGTCTTGGCCATGATACTTGCATAACTAGAGAAAAATATCTGTAGAGACTTGAGTTCTTTTTGATCCTGAGTCAAAAATGATCCTTTTCAGATACTGTTAAGAATGGAGATACCTCAATGAGAGGAGCCCAGCTTACAACTTCACCCAAGACTGTAGTGCCTGCAATGAGTGAAAGCAGCTCTAGTTCAGGGTAGCAAGAATTCTTTTCTTAGTCATCACATATATGTGTACCATATATATGTGTATATAAGTATCACATATTTGCATGACGAATGCTGAACTACTGGGACTGGAGGACAGGGCAAAGGAAACAACTGTATTCTTAACAACAACAGAAAAAGCTAATTGGGTTTCAGAGATTTTAGAGAAACTATGGTTACCAATGAGTTTTAAATTCAGTGCTGTTGTTCCTAATATGGTCCAAGTTAATGACAAATGTTATACTTACCCCATGCATTTTCTTACCGTGAAAAGTCTGCTGGAAAACACAATCTGCCATAGACATCTGAATACTGAGAATTGGGTGTCTTTAACAATTATATTGAAATCAACTGCCTCATATTTAATATGGGAAAAGAAAAGGAGAAAGCTCAATATGATCTTAGAATCTGAAAGTACAAAGCCATCACTTTTTTTTTTTCAATTTAGGCCATCACGTGAAAGTATTACATTTAGAACCTAGTGCCATATCTTCACCTCACCTATCCATTGCTTGGGCTTAGAAGAGCAGGGCCAATGATGTCCTTCTATAACATCTGCAGTAGATTCTGAAAATTCTGGTAGGAGGAAATGAATAAAAAGGATATAAATGTCTTTAGTGGAATAACTAATGTTGGCTCCTCTTTCAGACTTTGAGCATCAGTCATCTCAGAAAATGCAGGATCATCTGGAAGAATGATGACATCCTAAGTGAGTGAGTAGCCCATCATTAGTTTTGCTGTGGGCACGGGCAAAAGCATTGCATAAATTTGAATAAAGAAAATTTTAAAAAATGATTTCACATGGTAGACAGGAACATGATTTCACAGAGCACAGTGAAGTCATTTATAAGCATGGGAGGCAATGCTTAAGAGACATGTGAGTGCAGCAGAAATTCTCAAGTACATAAAGGGCTAGTCCTTTATAAATGCCATTTGATGCTTGTCTTTTTGTGTCTACATCTCATCTGCAGAAGAATGGTTTACAAAGCAAAATAAAACAAGTATATTGTAGTCCAAAGTAGTTGTTGAGATTATGTTTAGGTGTTCTCAAAAAGTAGACATTTCTGATGGTGAGTCATTCATGGGTTTGTTGTTAAGAATAGAAAGAAGAAATCAAAGGACATATTACTAGGGGAGAAAGAAAAAAATTAAAGGAATATTTTAAATTATTTTATATTATCACTATCCCACATTTTTTCAAAAGAATCCTAATGCTATATTTTACTTGAAAAACCAGAAAGTTAACCTAAAGCTAGTGACTACACTCATTACAAACACAATGAACTTATTTGGCAAACAAATATTTTTTAAGTATTTGACAGGGAGCACTAATTAGAGTGAGGAAATGATTGAAACTACTCTTAAAACATGTTCTCTTGTATTTTTACCACAAAATCAATTTTTGTAGATTGGATGTTTTTCTCCTTTTGCATAAATTGAGATGAGAAGATTATCAGTTATTTTTAAATTCCATGAAAGCAAATGCCTAGTACTCTTTACAATAGAAAAGGTCCCTAAGCTCAGAAGCAAGCTGAATTGATTTTGCTCCTACATTTTCAGGCTATAGTAACACACTTGAAATAATCAGTTATTTATGATTTACTTCTTTTTTGGAACCAAATTTGTGCAAGTGAATTTGAATTCTTTTTTTTTTTTTTTTTTTTTTTTTTTTTTTTTTTTGACAGGCAGAGTGGACAGTGAGAGAGAGAGACAGAGAGAAAGGTCTTCCTTTGCCGTTGGTTCACCCTCCAATGGCCGCCGCTGCAGCCGGCGCACCGCGCTGATCCTGGCAGGAGCCAGGAGCCAGGTGCTTTTCCTGGTCTCCCATGGGGTGCAGGGCCCAAGCACCTGGGCCATCCTCCACTGCACTCCCTGGCCATAGCAGAGAGCTGGCCTGGAAGAGGGGCAACCGGGACAGAATCCGGTGCCCCAACCGGGACTAGAACCCGGTGTGCCGGCGCCGCAAGGTGGAGGATTAGCCTATTGAGCCACGGCGCCGGCTCTGAATTCATTTAATATTTCACAGCATAATATTTAGTCTATCTTTTGCTGTTGATATTTTGTTAAAACATAACAAAAGTGCTGTCCCAGAAAATAACAGGCAATGAATTGGAAAAAATAGGGTAAAATATTATGTTTATTGTTTCCTTTCTCTTAAAACCTGTACATTAGAGAGAAAATTCCAGTGAATCATAGAACTCAACTTATGAGATCAGGGCTATGAGACTGCATGAAACCATAGGAGTGTGAACATGGAATTTGGAAAAATAATGGTTAGCAGTGAGTTTTAAGTTAAATTTTATTGTTCTTATTATGCCAAAGTTAATGACATATCTTATACTTTGTGCAATTTCTGACTGTGAAAAAGTTGCTGGAAAATGCAAGCTGGTATGGATATCTGAATATTGACAGTGGGGTGTCTTAGGCTGGATACTTTATTTTAGGCTTATGATTTGTTGTTGTGTAGAGCCCTAAAAACCTTCTGATGTCAGTGGCATCTGTGTCGGTCTAGTTGTGGCTTCTTCATCATTTGAACTTTGTTTTACTGTTACCTGACATAGTGATTAAAGATGTAAGAATTAAATCTTGATTCTTTAATTCATTAAATTCCTCAAATTTATAAAGCATCTGTTTCTTTAAAGTTTCTGCCTTTGAATAAGGAAATAATAAATAACTCAATAGAGTTGTTATCAGCCTTACATGAGTGAAATAGTGAATAAAACATTGCATACATCTATGACTCTGACTCAGTGAAGCAATTGTGGCATAGATATTCCTCCTGTGATGAGCATATCCAACACTTGCCGTGGCCATACTTAGGGTAGTTTTCCATCCTACTGCAGTATAGAGAGCTTATTTCTTTATGAGATGGCTAGTGATCTTAGAAAAAAGGAAATATCAGAATAAGAAATTAAGATTTTATTACTTTGGTTTTAGGGTGAAGGGAAATGCTTGAAGGGAAACTTTGGCTCCATTAATTTGGCAGTTCTAGCATGTGAAAAGAAAGTACTAAACTGACTGTTATAAATGAACTTGACTGCCAAGAAAAAATTTTCCATGGCAGCAACAGATTCAAAATGAATAATAAAAATTAACAGCAATATACATAAATAATCTTCAATTTATAAATTGATTTTCTTATTTATTAAATTTTGTTCATATCAATAGATACACTCCAATCCACGTATTATCATCATTGTAGTCATCAGATATGAAAAAAATGTGATTCACAAAAGTTAAGAAAATTGCTAAATGTTTATATAGGCCAGGCATTCTTACTTGAAATTCTACAGTCCCTCAATGTATATGTGGATATGTGTGTGTGTGTGTGTGTGTGTGTATACACATGCATGTTCGGTATATGTGTAAATATATGTATACATATACATATATACATAAAATATACTATCCATGGCAATGTATTGAATATATTTACCTCTATATTCTGTAAAATGTGAACATAGGATTTAGGACTAGGTAACTGAAGATATTAGTATTAGAAGCAAAATTCATGCATGCAACTGTATTTGAAGGAAAATTAAAAATGTTCTACATCCCTTTTGATGTGTGAATAGGTGAATGAATATATCTGCTCATGTTGGAATACATTACTTATCAAACACATTTTATTTCTGTTTTTAAAATATAATTATTTTTAAAAAGCTGAATTCATTAATTATTCTGAATTAAATTAAAATGTTTTTTCCCTTTCTTATGTGGAAGAGATCCTGGATTTTCCTTCCTCTCAAGCACAAATCACAAATTTATTTTTATTCTTGTGTTGATTTTATGTGTATTGAAAAGCTTTTAAGAAAATTCAGAAAATATCTTAAGATTAACATTTTGAAATTATTCTAAATTTAAAAATGAAATGAAATTTGTGTCATTATATGAAATAAAATTAAATTTACTGAGCACAAATATATGTGAGGTACTTTCACGTATTACCTCATTTGATCTTAATGGCCTTATAACATGGCAACTGTTATCACTATGGGAAAATGAGGAAATGCAATGACAATGAAAAATAAGTTATTCAGGTAGCATATGTTTGCCCAACTAGTAAATGGAAATTTAGTATTCAATTACACATTTTTCTGATTCCTAAGACAATGTTTAATTGTTATGCAAACATATTAGCTTTCTTTCAAATTGAAGTTGGTAACCTGTGACTGTTTTAATAAACCAAAGAGATGCAAGAGTAACTTTATCATGTGTCTACCTCTCTATCCCTTCTAGTTTATTTCTCTCTGAGTCCTTAATCTTTAAAAATTTCTGAATGTGCTAATTTTTCAATGTTATGTGGCAACTAGTGACAAAATCCACTTAAGTTCAGCTCTGCCTTTACCACTTATTCATTTGATTACCTCAAATCTCAAGAAACACTAGATTTCACTGAGCCTCAGTAGATTGGCTATACACTGGAGATAAACTTTAACTAATACAATTAATTATTGAGAGGAGAAAATTAAATTATATATGCTACAAAATACTTTATCATTTCTGTTTATCCTGGTTTAGGGTAGTGATTTTTTCACTATTAGTTGGACAATGTATGTTTGCATTGAATTTTTCAGTCAAAACCAAGGAGAAATAAAAGGATGAACAATGGTCAAACCATAATAGACACAAACTAAAAAAGAGTGAGATAAGTTGATATATTTAGAAAGTACTAGAATCCAACTATAAGTTTTACTAAAAGAATGACCCAAACTTCCTTTCCTTGTTTGAATCTTATCTCTGATGGTATATTGTTCAAAGGTACTCAGAGTTCCTACCTAAAATAAATGAAATTACTACCATAGCAGTTCTGAGGGAATATTCAGTTGACACTGAAAACCTGCTTTTAGATTTGCTTCCAAAGTAACGATTTTCAGGCAACAGTTGGCGTGCAATTGCTACCAGGTAGCTCAGTATTTACACTCACATTTATTGATCCCTGACTTCTCCCTTGTTTGATTTATATTTTATGTCTTTATTATTCATTCTCTTTCTCCCTCTTAATCTGCACCCTCCATCTCTCCCTCACTGCCTGTCTACCACAAGTAGAACAATTAGGATACCTGTATCCCTCCAAAACTCTTTAAGCCCAGTATTGATATCAGCCAGCCTTATTAATAATTTTAATATTAATAATATTGGTGGGTTCTTGCCATCTATTCAGATAAGAATTCTGAATATCGGCTCAAAATAAACCAGGTGACATGGTGAGTTTGTAATGTCTTATTCAGTGAAAGCTGTGCATAGGAAAATTTGGGCTTTATTTAGGAGAGAAAAAAGTCTAGAAGCATAGGTTGGGTCCATTCCAGGCAGAGAGCAGGCAGAGAGCAGGCCAAGAGCCACGTAGAGTAAGCATGCAGGCAGGAAAGCAGAGAGCAGGCAGCCAGAAGGCCCCATGCCCAGAGGTGCAGACAGCAAGGTGGGGGCCCACCATGCTCCAGGCCTTTTATCCACTTCCAAAGAGGAGTGATTACGTAGTCTGATTGGCAGGTGGGTGTCCAGGTGAGGTCAGATAGGGCCTTGAGATCACACATGGGGCATGGTCTTCCAGCTCTAATCTATTTAATCCTATCTGCCTGCCTATATCAAAATGATGGTATTATGAAGTGGGGATCTTTGGGGACTAATTAGATCATGACAGTGGAGTACTCATGAACACATTGAAACTCTTATGAAGAAGAGGTCACAGAGCTAGCTAGTTCACTCTATATAAGGATATCACAAGAATATGGCTTTGGCAAGCCAGGAGAAAGGCTCTCCACAAAATCCAGCCATGCTCAGGCACTATGATCTTGGACTTCCAGTCTCTAGCACTATGAGAAGTAAATGAGTTTGCTTAAGCCACCTAGTCTATGGTATTCTCTTCTAGCAACCTGAATTAAGACACCAGGTAATGTAGAAGGGCTGTAATTGCAAACTTAACTAAGATAAAATCCATGCCTTCAAATAACTAAAGGCATTTTGGGGGAATAAGTGTGCAAATAGATAATTTCCATACAATGTGATTAGAACTGCTATTCAAATATATGCGTACCAGTGTGAGATTTAAAACAAGAGAACTTATTATACCCTGGAGTTCAGATTAGATTTCCTATGGAGGTAAACAGCAGATCAATAAAGTATACAAAGCAGAGGACTTCCAAGGCAGAAGGAAAATAATCAGTACTAAGTTATAGTTAGATAGGAGAAAGAAGTTCTTGTATTGCATATTAGGGGGACTATCAGTAATAATTTTCTAAAAAAACAGGAACATATAGAAGAAAAGATTTTGAATGTTTTTACTATAAGGAAACAATGTATGAGGAAATAGACATTTTTCACTAATTTGAAAATTATACAGTTTGCCCATGTATCAAAATGTCACAGTGTGCCCCATAAATATGTACAATTTTTATGTATTTGTGGGGAGCAACTGGGAGCAACTCAGACTAGACTAAGTTACTGGAATTAAGACTTATTCTATGCACCTGCTCTCCCACAATATGGCGCTGGGAGAGGAGAAAACAGCTTCTACCCAGCTGCCTCTCACCAACTTGACAAACTGTAGGACCTGCTCCTGATTGGAGGAGAGCAGCGTACTCGGCGTGTGGGTAGCAGAGTTGGGATTGGTGGAAGAGGACTATAAAGGAGGAGAGAGACAACATGCACCAGGAACATCTAAGGGGAACATCTATCTGAAGGAACACCTGTGCAGCCCCCGAGAGAGCCGGCCGGCGGTGTGCCACTCCCCCGCGGAAGTGGGGAAAGTGGCCAGGGGGAACCGCCCTTCCACGGAGGTGGAAGGGACAGTAGCCAACCCGGGAAGAACCAGCAGCAAACCCGGGGAGGGCCGAGCAGACGAAAGAACAGCGCAGGGTCCTGTGTCGTTCCTCCACGAAGACGGGGAGTGACATGTATTAGCTAAGAATAAAATAAAATTCAATAATAAAAAGAGAAAAACTGCATCTCAGTTTGGGGAACAAGATATTTTCTGGAGTAATAAGCATTAAAGCCTGAGGTGAAAGCTCAGGTCTTTGACATTCAAGTGAGTATTATGCTTCTTTTTCATTTTTAAAAACTTGATACTTTTCTTTTTGAAATTCACATAGCATAGTACTAACCATTTGTAAGCGAACGACTTAGTGGCAGTTAGAGCAGTCATGGTGTTGTACAACCAACTCTAATTCCAAAGCATTCTTTCCCCGGAAGGAAACCCTGTACCCATTAGGCAGTTGTTTCCTATCCCTCCATCTGCTTAACCCAAGCTAAGAGCCCCTCTTTGTTTTGTCTGCATGGATTGGTTTATTCCGTATGTTTCATAGAATTGAAGTCATATAATATGTGATCTCTTGTGTCTGGCTTGTTATACTTAGCATAATGATTTCAAAGTTCATTCATTTTGTAACACATATCAGTACTTCACTCATTTTATGACTGAATAATCAAAATGCAATATTTATAGCACATATATAATTAAATGTGATAAATTTTGTCACATATATTGTGATTTAAATATATATGTAAGATACACAATATGATATGTATGTTTGTGTATGTGTATTTAGTATTTTGTGTATCCATTTATTTGTTGATGGACATGTGCTTGCTACAGCCTTTTAAATTTATTTGGTTGTGGTAAAATACATGAACAAAGTTTACTGTCTTAATGTTTGAGTGTACAGTTCAGTGATATTAAATACATTCATAATGACCTTTAGTATTTACCTCTTATCTTCATTAAACCTTTTCATCTTATAAAACTGTAATTTGGTACCAAGGAAACCATAACTTCTTGTTTTCACACTCTCCTGCTGCATGATTTTAGCTACTCTATTTTCCTCATATAAATTAAATAATACAGTATTTGTGTTTTTGTTACTAGTTCATTTCACTTGGAATAATGTTTTCAAGGTTCTTCTAGGTTTTCATATACTTCAGAATCTCCTTGCTTTTAAAAGCAATATTTCCTTTAGCATTCCATTATATGCATATACTCCACTTTGCTTGTGTATTCATTTATCAGTAGACACTTAGATTGTTTTTTCATTTTAGCTAGTATGAATAATGTTACTGTGACTATGAACATGGTCATACATATATCCCCAGTGACCTTGTCTTTAATTCTTTTGGGTTTATACTTCAGAGTGAAATTGCTGGCTTATATGGGTATTATATTTTTAATGTCCTGTCAAATTGCTATACTGCATTCTACAGTGGCTCTGTCACTTTTCATTTTACATTTCTAACACCATTGAATAAAGACTCTAATTCTCCGCATCATTGGCAACATTTGTTACTGTCCAATTTTTATAGCTATCCTAATAAATATGATGAGATATCTCTCAAAGTTTTGTTTTAAATTTCGCAATTATTACTGATATTGAATGTATTTCATGTGATTACTGATGATTTGTGTATGTTTTTGAAGAAAGTTGTATTTGAGTACTTTGGCCATTTTTAAAATATATTGTTTGGGTTTTTTGTTATTGATGTTGTTGTTGAGTTACAGGAGTTCTCTCTATATTCTGCAGGTTTAGATGAATTCGTAAAATGACCTGTACCATCATTATAATATTATTTAGAGTTGTTTCACTGCATTAAAACCCTCTTTTTCACCTGTTCATCTTCACCTTCCCTAGAAATTCTTTAAACCTCTGATAATCTTTATTTTTTCCATAATTTTTCTGTCCCACATTGTCATATAATCGGAATTACGTGACTTATGGTTATTTCACGATAGTGTCGATCATCTAGAAATATGCATTTAATTTTCTCCCATTTCTTTTCATGGCTTGATTGCTAGTTACCTTTTCATATGGAATAATATTTTATTGTCTAGATGTACCACCATTTATTTAATCAAATAGCTAGAAAAGGACAAGTTAGTTGCTTCTAAGTTTTGGCAATTATAAGTAAAGTTTTATAAACATTTTTTTCTGATTTTTTTGTGTGGACATAAGTCATATGTAAGTTTGCTCCTTTGGGTAAATACCAGGAAGCACAGATTCTGAACCCCATAGTAGCAGTACATTGAGTTTTATAACAGAACATCAAACTGTCTCCGCATGTGGCTGCCCCAGTATGCATTCCCACTACAAATGAATGAGAGTTCCTGTTGCTCTACCTCTTCACCCATTGGTTTTGCCAGTTATACCCAATCTAACAGGTGTGCAGTAGTATTTATTGCTGGTGTTTATTTTTGCATTTTGGTTATGATAGAACATAATGAACATCTTTCATATGCTCATTTGATATTACACATCTCATTGACAGGCTGTCTTTGATATTTGTGCTGTTTGTTAATTGGGTTGTCAGTTTTCTTAATATTGAAGTTTAAGATATCTTTCGTATTTTGTAAAACAGGCTTTTATTAGATACAACTTGCAAATATTTTTCCCAGTCCGTCAGTTGTTTTTCCATGAAATTGACAGTGTCTGTTGAAGAAAAGAAATTTTAATTTTAATGAAATTTAGCTTATCAATTCTTCAAGGACTGTGTCCCAGGTTTTATATTTAGAAACCACCAAATTCAAACTCTTGTTCACTTCTGTTTTTGCATGAAAGTGACTTTTATATATTAAAAGTAGTTCTAGCAATTCTACTATAATCATTTATTAATTCCAGGACATTTTATGGCTTCTTGTAAATTTTTTACATGGACAATCATATCATCTATAAATAAATATACTTTTACTTCTTCCTTTACAATATTTATCCATTTTATTTATTTTTCTTTTCTTATCACATTTTCTAAGACTTCTGGTATTGAAAAGTGGTCTGAGAAATGGCATCCTTGTCTTGTTCCTGATCTTAGGGGACTGCTGTGAGTTTCTCAGCATTAAAAACATATTTTAGATGACCTTAAGTGTAACGTCTGTGATTCTGAAGTGGCATTTTTAAATAGTTAAATATACTGTTGATTTCTGAGTTTCATAGATGTTGTCAGTGTAAGGTGTCCGGCGCGTAACAAATCTTCCCAGGCAGATGAATCAATCAATTCACAGGCTTTTTTGGGGGTTCTGCTCCTGGGTGAGGTTCACCGGTCCCAACAGAGCGGGGGCCAGAGAAGTCGCTCGTCAGAGATTGGGAGAGCTCCTTTTATAGATTCAGGGCATGGGAGTTAAAGGTTGAGGCAGGTCTGATCCTCATTGGTTGACCTTTAGGCACCCACAGGGACCTTGACAAGGACTTTCTTCCCCGGAAGTAGGCCTCTCCATTCCCGGAAGTGTAGGCCTTCCCTCCTTGCGGATCCCAAAGCTACCAGTGAGTGCTACTTGTCACACAGCTCGACAAGGCTAATGTGACGTGTTGGAGCACGGGGAAGAATCACACAGAATTGTGATAGTCTTTTTAATATAATTTATTATTCAGTGATCAATATCCATATATATATATATAAGGTACACATCTAAAGGTCAGTATCACTCAATATTTCATTAGTCTATAGGTCATAACACACATCTAGGAATAAGGCAATTTTCAGAAGTACCTAGCAATCTTAATAAGTATAAAGCATAAAAAGCATAAAAGCATAACCAGTCTAAACACTCATGGCTAAGTGTGTAATATGAATGCTGTGTTTTCAAGGCTCGTTTCACAGTCACAAAGAAGTCAAAGTCCAAACTTTAGAGTCCAAAGTCTCCGTTACCACTCGGAGAGACGGATCTCAGAACAGTCACTTACGGGAAGGAGTCGTGGGATGACTGGCACTCTGGGCAGTAGCCTCGAAATTCCCAGACGGACGGCAAGGCCGAGGAGCTGGAGAGGTCCCCTGATGAGAGGTCTGGTCCAGCTCCAATGTCAGGTCTGGCAGCAGGCTGATCAGAGGTCCAGGTGAGATAGGCTCCAGCAGAGTGGCGAGCAGAGCTTCAGTCAGGAAGACTCGGGCAGTTTTACTTGTACTGAGCCATGATCCCTGAGAAGATGAAGAGCAGTTGTGACACTTGTCATTTTATCCTCCCTCTGGGGTAGGTGGGCAGTAAAGGTGCCCTGGGGTGTCACCGATCACAAGCTCATCTTCTGGGGTGTCACCACCCAGATGTTGGTGTCTAGGTGTGATCAATGATGGTATAGTAGCAGGAGTGAAGTTTGTAGTAGCCAGCTGGTTGGCTTCTTTTTATGATGTAGTGTCCCCCAGTCCTTATCAGGCCTCACCACCTGTGTCTGTCTTGATAGATGGTCTAGGCAGCTCCTGGTGTTTAGTGGTCTTAGCTCAAGTCACTCTATTTTGGCTTTACTTAGCTTAAGTAACTCCATTCTGGTTTTGTTTTTTCTTTTTCTGTTTGGGTTAATGGTGCTCTGTAACTCTTTGGGGACTCCTGTGGGATTCCCCAGAATAGAGCAAATCATTTGGCTCTTAGAAGTTCAGAGAAGTTTTAAACTCACAATTTCAAATGCTGAATATTAGAATTCTCTCTTTAAAATGTTTTTGTTAATTTTGAGCATCCATTGACATATTCCTATATAATAATATTCTGCCAATCTCAGATTATAAACTATAGCTTTAAAATACTGAAGTTTTTCCTCATAAATTTAGTCAATTCAATCAATAGAGGTATATGATCTATTTTAATACTATTGAAAAGAGCATAATGAGTATGAACTAGAAAGATTAAAGTATTAGCTTGAAGTTGCCATAGAAATAAATTTTGTATCCTGACGGTCCTGATTTAAAATCTAAAAGAAATGAGATTGTTCCTTAAGCCTTGAATCATTACTAAGTATATAATATAATAAGTTTTCTCAAGTGAAGAGTACCATTGGTTTTCTTTTATTCAGAATATTAAAACATGGATATGTTATTATTTTAACAATATTTTTATTTATTTATTTTGACAGGTAGAGTTATATTGAGAGAGACAGATAGAAAGGTCTTCCTTCCATTGGTTCACCCCCAAATGGCCGACATGGCCGGCACTGTTCCGATCAGAAGCCAGGAGCCAGCTGCTTCTTCCTGGTCTGCCATGCGGGTGCAGGGGCCCAAGCACCTGGGCCATCCCCCACTGCCCTCCTGGGACACAGCAGAGAGCTGGACTAGATGAGGAGCAACTGGGACTAGAATCTGGTGTCCACATGGGATGCCGGCGCCACAGGCGGAGGATTGACCAAGTGAGCCATGGCACCAGCCCCTTAACAATATTTTTTAAATAATATTTAAGATGTACAAATTTCATGTGTTTCCTATATACAGATTCAGGAACACAGTGATAATTTCTATCCTACCCTCCCTCCCACCGTGCTCCAACCCTTCTTTCTCCTCCCTCTCCTGTTCCCACTCTTAATTTTTACAAGGATCTTTTTTCAGTTAACTTTATACTCATATGATTAACCCTATCAAAGTAAAGAGTTCAACAAATAGTGTGAAGAAAAAAAAGTTTTTCCTCAACAGTCAAGATAAGGGCTGTAAATAATCATCAAATTTCAAAATGTCAATTTCACTTCTATATATTACCTTTCATGTACTCTATTAATTACCACAAATCAGGGAAAACATGGTATTTGTCTTTTTGGGTCTGGCTTATATTACGAAGTATAATGGTTTCCAGTTGCATCCATTTTGTTGCAAATGACAGAATTTCATTTTTTTTTTTGCAGCTGAGTAGTACTCCATAGTGATTATCTATATCATAATTTCTTTAACCAGTCTTCAGTTGATGGACATCTTGGTTGATTCCATATCTTAACAATTATGAATTGAGCTGCAATGGACAAATGCTCACTTCATTTCATTTTGGTTTATTCTCAGGAGTGGGAAGGCTAGGTCATATGGTAGGTCTATATCGAGATTTCTAAGGTTTCTCCATATTGTCTTCCAAAGTGACTACACAAGTTTTAACATTCCCACCAATGGTGGATTAGGGTGCTGTTTCCACCACATCCTTGCCAACATTTATTATTTGTTGATTTCTGTATGACAGCCATTCCACCTGGGATGAGGTAAAATCACATTGTAGTTTAGATTTGTATTTCCCTGATGCCTAGGGATCCTCAGCATTTTTTCAAGTATCTCTTAGCCATCTGAATTTCCTCTCTTGAAAAATGTCTGTACAAGTCCTTGCCCATTGCTTCACTGGATTGTTTGTTTTATTGTTGTTGAGTTTCTTGCGATTTTTATGGATTCTTTATCAGTTGCATAGTTTGCAAATATTTTCTCCCAATCTCTAGGTTGCCTCTTCACTTTGCTGAGTGTTTCTTTGGCAGTGCATAAGATTTTTAGCTTGATATAATTCCATTTGCAAAATTTAGCTTTGATCACCTATGCTTCTGGGGTCTTTTCCAAGAAATCTTTCCCTATGCCAACGTCTTGCAGAGCTTCTCCAATATTCTCTAGTAATTAGATTGTATTGGATCAGAGATTTAGGTCTTTAATCAATTTTGAGTGGATTTTTTATAATGTGTAAGGTAGCACTCTTGCTTCATATTTCTGCTCATGGAGATCCAGTTTTCCCAGCAGCATTTGTTGAAGAGACTGTCCTTGCCCCAGGGATTGATTTTTAGCTCCTTTGTCAAAAACAAGTTGGTTATAGATGCATGGGTTGATTTCTGGAGTTTCTACATCTGTTCCATTGGTCTACATAACCATTTTTTTTCCAGTTACAGGCTATTTTAATTATAACCGCCCTGTAGTATTTCTTAAAATCTGATGCCTCCAGCTTTCTTTTTGTTATATAACATTGCTCTATCTACTCACGGTCTCTTATATTTCCATATGAATTTTAGCATTTTTTGTCTAGATCTGAGAAGAATATAGCTGGTATTTTTTTTTTTTTTTGCACCCACACAGATCAACAAAGTATAGAGTACTGTTTGAGTAGTAGTTTTACTGTTAATTTGCATAGTACATATATTAAGGACAGAGCACCTACTTGGGGAGAAAGTGTACAGTGACTCCCATTGTTGATTTAACAATTGACACTCTTATTTATGACGTCAGTAATCACCCGAGGCTCTTGTCATGAGCTTCCATATAGCTGGTATTTTGATTGAGATCCTATTGAATCTATAAATTGCTTTTGGTAATATGGACAGTTTGTTGATATTTATTCTTCCAATCCATGAACAAGAATGATTTTTCCATTTTTGTCTTCTCTTTATTTCTTTAATGTTTTGTAATTTTCATTACCTCCTTGGTTAAATTTGTTCCAAGTTTTTTACATTTTTTTGTAGCTACTTTGAATGGGATTGATCTTAGAAATTCTTTCTCATTCCAGGCGTTGTGTGTATATAAAAGCTATAGACTTTTGTATGTTAATTTTATATCCTGCCACTTTACCAAATCTTCTATGAATTCCAATAGTCTGTTAGTAGAATCTTTTGGATTCCCTATATATAGGATCATGTCATCTGCAAATAGGGGTAGTTTGACTTCCTCCTTCCCAATTTGTATCCCTTTGATTTCTTTTTCTTGCCTAAGGGCTCTGGATAAAACTTTCAGGACTATATTGAATAGCAGTGGTGAGAATGGGTATCCTTTTATTGTAATGACACTAAATATTTAGAATATCTCATGCTTACTAGATCTTTTCTGAAAGAATAATATGTCTACAAATAATAGCATGTTCGATGAAACACTGATTTTGAATGCAGAAAACAATGGAATGTTTAAAAAGCAAAGACTTAGACTCCTGCTGTCAGGTGACTTACTTAGCTCAGTGTCATGGGTGATATGTACTGTCATTGGCATTCAGATCTTCATAAGAATAATTTCAGGAACTTTGGATCGATTTGAAAGTCGCAGTCTTGGGGATCAGGAAGTATTGGCTTATCTCATTTTATCTATAGTGATTCAAAAGAATATGTTAGTTTAGTAAAGACAAGAAAGTTTTTAAACATTCATATTATCCTTCTTAGAAAGAATGCCCTTGGAGGGGGGGAACCTCTTACCTGTTGTAAACAGTTTGACTTCACCAAAAAATATCTGTAGAACTTAGTGTTATTCAACAATAATATATTTTTACAATATCTCTTTCTAAAGACTTCTTGCAATGAGATTTTGATAGTATCTCTCTCAATGGAGTGGCCATCAACTTGGGCTTCTAGAGTGTGCTCATAAGTCCAAGGGAATATGACACTGTGTTAATAGAAACACAACTGTCTGCCTGTGTACCCTATTTCGCTCAATGCAGAATAATTAAAAATATCCTATTTGCTTCTACAACAGAGAAATACATTATGGAGTACAATGCAAATTTCCAAAGTATCTTAACATAAAATATAGGACTTCTAAGATACATTGTTGGTGTTGGGCTGCTCTAGACTCTGCTCTGGCTCACCCTGAAAGGGCATAGGCTATCTCCTATGTTTTGTCAGGACATTTTGATGGGAAAATTGGAATAAATGCATGACTGAATCTCAATCTTAATAACAGAATTATGTGGAAAGCTTCAGGTACAGATTTCATTTTAGCAGCTCTGTAAGTACAGAATCTTCTCAGTCTCAGACTGTGTTCTGCAGGTGATACTTGGATATAAGACTGAATCATTGTGGTTAAAGGCCTCCAGAACGTCCTCTAACATCTGGTTCCAAATAACAGACACAGGGTTCTGTTAATAGAGAGTGTAAAGTGTCAGTGTTGCTCTGTAAAGGAATACATAGAACTCAGCAAGAGAACCTGAACTAATTTCAGTACATAGTGTTATAAGAACTGAAACTGAAGAAAAGCTATGAGCGAAGTAGTAAAATCAATTGGATAGGTTTTAACCTCTTAGCTTAAAAATATTTCTGAGATTAAGAATTAGAGTGTAGAGCTAAATTTGGTAGCAATTCTCAAGGACCAAACTAGTTTGCTGTTCTACCCTATTTTGAAATGCATGCAGTTAAGGGCATAGGTAGATTAGCAAAAAAGAAAGACGAGTTTAAATGTAGTTTGGGGGGCCAGTGCTGTGGCCCAGTAGGTTAATCCTCTGCTTGCAGCGCCAGCATCCCAAATGGACGCCAGTTCCAGTCCCGGCTGCACCTCTTCCAACCCAGCTCTCTGCTGTGGCCTGAGAAAGCAGTGGAAGATGGCCCAGGTGCTTGGGCTTCTGCACCTGCATGGGAGACCAGGAAGAAGCACCTGGCTCCTGGCTTCGGATTGGCACAGCTCTGAATGTTGCGGCCATTTTGGGGGGTGAACCAATGGAAGGAAGACCTTTCTCGATGTCTCTCCCTCTCACTGTCTGTAACTCTACCTCTCAAATAAATAAATAAATAAAATCTTTAAAAAAAATAGTTTTGTCCAAACAGTTTACATTTATGCCCAGAAAATGAAATTTAAATAAGTAAAAATTTAGTTTGTATTTTTCACCCACCATATGTATATATATATATATATATATATATATACCATATAGATACACACACACATATATATGTATGCATTTAGAAATCTATATATAATAATTGATATAATATACATATATAAAACCTACATCATTTCATTCTACTTCATTGTATTAACTCTCAAAGGAAAAATAAATTACTGGCAGTGAAAAGATTCTTACTGGTTTTCAAGAATTAGATGATAAATGTAGAACTGACATAGAATCAAGGAATGAACTACCCATAGGCCTTCAGGAGAGCCAGTATAATGAAGAATCATGGAAAAAAATAGATATTCCACCGAATTGGGAGAAGAAATAATACCAGGTCAACTGTTCTGAGTAAGTACAGAGATCTGAAGGAGAAAGAGGACTGAAAATTGCTGGACTCTACAAACAGGACCTGCTACTGATTTGTGTAAAAGATTTGTTGATTCCTATTTCCTCAATTATCATTTCATCTTACTTCAAACTTTCTGTGTTGGTTTTGAAATGTTTATGAAACGTTTACTCAGGAATCATTATGCTATGAGAGTGTTATTTTTTTCCAAGAGCTCACTCTGAGCTTTGTCCCCAGAAAGAAGGCAAATGAATGGCTGTATGCTCTTTTATGTGGTATGTCATATCACTGTAACTGAATTCAAGTGTGAGTCCCTTAAGAAAATTTAATTTGGGCAACCATAAATCTTAGCTTACTTGCTGTAATTTTCCCATCCTAGATATCTCTTCTAAGAATTTAATGAATTTGGATCCAAAGCATGAGAAAACTGTGTTGGTAAGATTTCCTCTATCAGTATTTTATCTGAAAAACCTTATGCTACATACAACATGAAAAAAATCAAAAGTGACTGCTTTAATATATATCTTTACCATAATAAAATGGGTGGTCACTTACCTAGGCAGCTCAACAGTTATCTATCTGAATCGCGTTTTTAGTTTTAATTGTCACTGCAGATTTCCTCCAGAGAATTATGATGAATGTCCAGTCCTTATCAAAGATTTCCAAATCTCCTCTCAAAAATCTCTCAATAGCATGATATAGGTTTGATAATGAGCATATATTATGTCCCCAGTAACCATATGCCTTATTTGGGACAGCACAAGTTATGTGCTTGCACTGGCTGTCTCTTCTAAATAGTGCCTAGTTGGATACAACCATGTTTACCTTATTTCCTTTTGCTTTTGAGGTAAGGGAACTAGTCTAGTACATGTTACAGTTTTCGCTAATATATTTATCTTTTCAAATTAAAGCCAATTCTACTTCCTTGGAATTTACATTCTTTTAGTAACTTTCATTTTTTTTCCTATAGTCCACTGTATTTTAGCCTTCAAAAAATTTCCTTTCCTGTTTTTAGAAAACATTTAAGTTCTGGACTGCAAGTAACTGGTCTTCATATTCTGTGCATATGATTAGTATGTTCTCAAATACTTCCTATATACTTGAAGCTCTAATCTACTGGGTTAATAAAGTGAAGAATATATAACTTCGTTATTCTTACAAATTATATTTTTAAAGATTTATTTATTTAATTGAAAGGAAGAGTTACAGAGAGGCAGAAGCAGAGAGAAAGAGAAAGAGAAAGAGAGATGGGTCTTCCATCCACTGGTTCACACCTTAAATAGCTCCAATTGCCGAAGCTGAGCCCATCTGAAACCAGGAGTGAGGGGCTTCTTCTGGGTCACCCATCTGGGTGGAGGGGCTCAAGGCTTGGACCATCTTCCACTGCTTTTCCAGGCCATACCAGAGAGCTGGATTGGAAGTGGAGCAGCCAAAACTCGAACTGGCGCCATATAGGATGCTGGCACTGCAGGCCACAACTTTCTCCACTATGCCACAGCACTGGCCCCATAAATTGTATCTTAAGTGTGCTGAAATACTCAAGGTATGAAATTCTGCCATAATACTTACTTTTTAAGTTTACTAATAAACTATTGTATATTCATGTTTAACATATTTGTAAGCTAAAGAAATATTACTAATTGCTTTATATAAGTGTTCTGTGAATTCAGTAATAGAATATGCAAGTTAAGAGATATTTGTGAGAAATTTTTACATGGCTTTAGTTAGTGTCACTATGCATTTATCTTTTTAAAAATACATGGCTGGCTTATGTCAGCAAAATGTTTATAGGTCAAGAATAAATGCACCTTAAATGATAGTGGTTAATAGAAAAGAAGCTCTTTTAGAGATGGAAAATATCTACAAGGATAATAAGTATCTAAAATTATAAGTATAAATAGAATTTTCCCGTTAGACACCATTACTCAATTTCTTGTCAATTATTTCTCTGGCATATTATTTCAGCAGGACCTATTTTCTACATTACATTTGACAAATAATACACAGCTTATATAATGATATGTTTACTGGATAGGCAACCTGGCTCCAGGAGCTCTCTGGCTGGACACTGGGGGATTTTTTTAATCATATGCAAAATGAGAGAGAGACCAGTTGGTCCTTAAATGTCTTTCTGAGCTCTGATTTACAGAAAGATGTTCAAGACTGGTCTGAGGGATAAATATTTCTAAGCAGAGGTCCTTGGTTGTGACTCTATTTCTTTGTACGTTAATGAAGATTTTCTGGAACCATTGAGAAAATACCCTAATTTCTTAGAAGAATGTGATCTCATAAGCATATCAACAAATCTAAGGCTTCCAAGATCTCAGGAAATGAGAAGTTATGGCTTTGAGTTCTGCTTTTATTATTAAATATCAGATCCTAGGCAAATTGCTTTATATCACTCTACTTTCAATATCCACTTGTATATGTATAAAATGGAGATAACAACTCCTGTCCTACCTTACTACCTGCTTGTTGAGATAAATATATGTATGTGGTTGTATACACATGTACATGTTTGTATAAAAGCAGTAACCAAATTAACAGCATTAGTTCATTTTATCAGACTAGAAGTAATCTCTCATTTTCACAAACAGTTTTGAATCAAGTGTTATGTTAATAATTTCCCTTACATTGTCTTCCCTTAGAGTTCAAATTGCTAGTCTTCTTTTCTAGGAGAAAAAGTGAGATTTAAAATTGTTAAGTGATTACCCCAAATTACACTGACAGTAAATAGCACAGCAGGGATTCTAATTTAACTTCATCTTCTTTTTAAGACATTTTATTTAAAAATCTATTTTTATTAGAGAAAGAGAATGACAGAAAGAGATCTTTCATACCCTGTTTCACTCCCCAATTGAATTGGTAGGGCTGAAGCCAGGAGCAGGAAACTCAATCTGGGTCTCCTACATGGGTGACGGAACTCAAGCAGTTGAGTTGCCAACTGTCACCTCCCAGAGTACACATGAGCAAGAAGCTGAGACCAGAAGTTGACTGGACCTCAAACGTAGGCACTTCCATATGGGATACAGGAAACCAAATGGCATCTTAACTACTGGGCCGAACAGCAGCCTGAGACATTTTCTTGCTTCTTAAAGTATGTTTGCTTTTACTTCAAAATGTCAACTCAGTTTCTAACCAGCAATGAGTAAATTTTGTCTAACACAACTTAGAAACCAACACTGCAGTTTAGAGTTTGGGGTAGTAATCTGCAATGCTAGGAAAAAGTGCACTCTATTCCTTGGCATTCTGTGACTCAATATATCTTTAGTGACCCCCACCCCCAACCATGTCTGCCTGTTTAATCCATGGGTTTATAAACTTTTTTGATTTTATGTCTTAAACAATGTACTTTGGGGTTGGCATTGTGGTGCATTGGGTTAAGATACCAATGTTCGGATCCTATATTGTAGCACCGATTCAGGTATCACCTGGTGTGCATCCTATCCAGCTCCCTGCTAATATGCTGGGAGAGCAGCAGAAGTTAGGTCCAAGGATTTGTATTTGGGCCCATTCCACTCACATGGGAGGCCGAGATGGAGTTCCGGGATCCTGGTCTTAGCCTGACCCAACCTCGGCCATTGCAGTTACATGGGGAACTAACAATTGGAAGATATTCTCTCTCTCTCTCTCTCTCTCTCTCTCTCTCTGTGTGTGTGTGTGTGTGCGTGTGTGTGTGTGTGTCTCCCTATCTCTTCACTTTGCCTTTCAAATAAATAACTCTTTAAAATGATATAAAAGGATTTGAATTAGAATTCTGCCTAGGTGCCTTCCTTATATAACATTGATTTTACTTTTCCCTTGGTTAGTTTGTATCTCTGTTTTATTCTCCTATAGGAACAAGAGTCGTCTGAGTATTAGAGGCATTATTTTCACAATTCTTGTCTTTATATAATCTTCTGTCTTTTCTCCTCAAATTCATTCCAATCAGATACCTTTGTCTCTCACCTCTACTATAACAATACCTAAAGCCTATATTCCCCACCATCCAAAACCATGTTCTCTGACATCTACCATTTAAAATATCTAATTATTGTCCTATGCATATTTTTAAGTCTATGTTCCCACTTTTCCACTTTTTGTTTTTTAAAGATTTTTTTTATTTATATGTGAAAGGTAGAGGTACAAAGAGAGAAAGAGGGAGAAAGAGAGAGAGAAAGAGAGAGAGAGACCTTCCATCTGCTGGTTCACTCCCCAAATGGCCATAATTGCTGAGGCTGGGCCAGGCCAAAGCCAGGAGCTTCTTCCAGGTCTCCCATGTAGGTACAGGAGTCCAAGGACTTGAACCATTTTTCTGCTGCTTTCCTAGGCACATTAACAGGGAGCTAGATTGGAAGTGGAGCAACTGGGACTCGAACCAGTGCCCATATGGCATGCTGGCACTGCAGTCAGATGATTAGCCTTTTACTCCACTCTCTAGACCCTCCACTTCTGAATTATATCATAATTGGCATTCTGCCTTGTTTCCCTTTCATTGCACTTAAAACTGCTCTTTCATAGTCAATAGGCCTATCAAATGCTAATTCCAGCTTTTACTCTTTTCTTGAATTTGCTTACCCTGTCTGTTGTAATTAGCACACTTTCCTTTAAAAAAAAGTACACTACTTGACTCAGTTTTTTAACTCTCCTCCTAAATTTCATACTAGCTATTATGAGTCATCTTTATTGAGTTATCACTCCTCCTTGCACATTCAAATAAATAGGGGAGAAATGAATGGAAGGAGATACTATAATTCATGGATTTAAAAAAAGCTTTTGCACCAAAATAAATGTATCTTTTAATTCTATTTTCTGTTTGATTTTTGGAGTATGTTTATATCTGTGGTTCTAGCTTGTCCCTTGTGGGAATAAATAAAGACCACCAAAATGAGAACGATTATGGGCTATTTATTCAGAGCTTAATATAGCATCAGTATTAGCCAGTATCACTTTTGTTTAACAGGGCACCAAATGCAGACAGGGAAGTGGGAATACTTTATAGAGAGGAGATAGGACAGAGTGTTTCCCGAATGTCCTGACTACAGGTTATTGGTGTGGGAAAACTGGAATTAGGCTAAAGAGAAATGCAACATTCTATGCATTTGGTTTAGGACATATAGTTAGCTTTCTCTAATTCATCCTGATTTGAAAAATTAATGGGAAAGGGAAGTAAAAAATAAGGAAACTGGAAGGTATTGCCCAAGTTCTGATCATTTTGAACCAACTGTTGCAGAAATGTGGATTGGCTTCTAAGAATGGTTACCTGCTAGATTGTGGTCATCATTCAATTTTTTTTAAGATTTTATTTATTTGAGAGGTAGAGCTACAGAGAGAGGGAAAAAAAAGAGAGAAAGGTTTTCTATTGACTGTCCCACTCACCAAATGGCTGCAACTGCCAGAGATTGGCCAAAATGAAGCCAGGAACCAAGAACTTCCTCCAGGTCACCCATGTGGATGTAAGAGTCCAAACATAAGGGCCATCTGCCATTGCCTTTTCAGGCCATCAGCAGGGAGCTGGATGGGAAGTGGAGAAGATGGGATGTGACCTGGCACCCATTTGGAATGTAGGTGCTGCAAGTGGAGGCTTAACCTACTATGCCACAGGGCCAGCCCCCGTAGTTCCATTCTTACATACAGTGTAGGCATCATTTATTTCTCCCTTTGCTGCTGATGCTTTTTCTACCTTAGACCCTTGTATTGATCATAGCTCAGAAACAAGGGCTTCATAGGAGTTTGCGTTTTTCTGTAGGCACATTAATGAAGCAAGATGTTCATTGTAGTACACACAGTGTTAAGTGATCATCTAGTGAAGGGGCTTCTCAAATGTATGTCAAAGCCATTTTTTTCTACAGTGATTTTTGAAAGAAGATGCACAATATAAAATAGCAGTTTTCCAAATATTTAATTTGCCTCCTGATTTACACAGATTAGGAGATTATTTTAAAAAATTAGAACACTCCTTTTACTTATCCATTTTCACTTATTTTTTTTCCAGAACATTTTCATTTTTCTTCTATCCTTTAATTTCTGTTTCACATATCTTTCCATTCTAAAATCTATTTGTGTCACCTGAACCAGGTATACCACAGTGATTTGAATCAAGAAACAGATAAGTCATGTGTGATTAATAATGCAGTTATACACTGGCAACAGAAAATGAGTAATGATAAGGAATAATCAGCCCCGTCAAGCTTGAGGCACGAATCATGGGGCTTAATGTTGTATAAATACAAAGCCCTAAGATTTTACAGTTTTATATAGCACTGGCATAAATCATGGCAAAACACACTACTGTATTTCACAGATCATGCACACACATTCTTTTTCATCATTTGACAGTCATAGTTCAAGATTTGGTAAGCCACCTTCTGCTGTTCTGTGAGTAACATGCAGCCTCCTCTTAGGTACATCCCAGGAAAGGGCAAAATGTTTCAGAGGCCAGGTGTCAGAGCCCTGAGGCACAGATTCCTCCCATTGAGGCCATCTAAGGAGTGAACCAGCAGATGGAAGACCTGTCTTTCTGTCTCTACCTCTCTCTCTAACTCTTTCAAATAAATAAAATAAATCTTAAAAATATATGAAACTGCCAAAGTTTTCCAAATTAGCTGTACAGTTTTTCACAAGCCTGACAATATATGAGAATTTTTACTCTTTCACATCTTCACTAGCTCTTGATATCTTAATCTAATCTAATCATTAGGCAGATATGAAATGGCATCTATTTGTGGCTTTTATTTATATTTCCCCACTATTAATGATCTCAAGCATGTTTACATCTCTGCCCATTTTATTATCGTGAGTCTTGTTTTTTTGCTTTTCATTTATGAGTGTAATTTATAAATATGGCTGTATGTTATGTATTATGAATACAAATTTTTATAAACAAATGATTTTTTTAAATTTATTTGACAGGTAGAATTATAGACAGAGAGACAGAGAGAAAGGTCTTCCTTTCGTGGCTGTTATGGCTGGGGCTGCACTTATCCAAAGCCCAGATCCAGGAGCTTCTTCCAGGTCTCCCATGTGGGTGCAGGCCCAAGCACTTGGGCCATCCTCCACTGCCTTCCCAGGCCACGGCAGAGAGCTGGACTGGAAGAGGAGCAACTGGAACTAGAACCGGTGCCCATATGGGATGCTGGCACTTCAGGCAGAGGATTATTCAAATGAGCCATGGCGCTGGCCCCAACCAAATGATTTTTTAATATTTGAATGTTTTTTATTTTTAAAAGGAATTTTTTAATATATCAGGTTCTCAGGGTCACAGTTAACTCATGATAATTACTACAGCATAATTGTCATCAATTCTAACTTAAAGTGATATTAATGTAAAGAGAGCAGATTCCATGTAGTTCATAGAATTCTGAGACTATAATGATACTTCCCTCCCTTTCTCCACTTCCTTTCTTCTTCCCTTCCTCTTTCCCTCCTTCCTTTTCCCTTCTCCATCCCTTCCCGCTTCCCTTTTCTTTTTCCCCTTTATTATTCCTTTATTTTTCACCCTTCTCCCCCTAAATGATTCTTAACTTGCATCTCTACCAGGTTTTTTCACACGTTTATAATGCTGTAAATTATTAAGAAATACAAATTCATAGATAATGTAACACAATTGATCTGGTCATCACATCAAGATATGCCAACCATGAACCTATTAAAGTAAATATACAGTAAATTACTGTAGTATACCACTTATTGATTCCTCTTTTAGCAGCATCAGAAAAACAAACCAATAAAAAGTATTTCTAGGTTAAATATTTACCATTTTTGTGTGTTAGTTGTACTATTATAATATGTATGTGTAAATCTAATGATTGTACAATATTTTAAGTCCTGACCAACTAGTATCATGTTATATGCAATGTTTATTAAGTAGAGGTTTTCATTTTGTTTTTATATTGTTTACATATTGGTATGTTTCAACTATGTTGATGTTTATGCTGTTAATCAAGGATTTATACATTACTCACCATTGTAAATCAATTTATACTTTTTTTGGCCTATTTATAAGGGAAGTCTTACTTGAAATTTTGGAATACTTTTTCATTTTACTGAAGTTGTCATAATTTTGGAAGTATTATTTTCTGAAGGAATTTACTGGCTTTCACACAAAAATATGTATACCCCTTTGTTTATGTAAGAGATGCCTCTGTGTATGTTAGAAGCTTCAGTTATCCTATGTTACAGTTAAATTGGACACATTGTATTCATGGGAATGGAATCCACTTAACATCTGAGTGGATGAAATTTTTCTGTGGTTGTACAATAAATAATTCCATGTGATTAAGCTCTGTGGAAATAGCACATAGGATGAAGAATAAATTTAATCGTACATCAGTACATTAGTAAGTGATTGATGGTTTGTTCCAAGTTCCAGAACCAAATATAGTCAGTTGCCAGCTTGTCTTGTATTCTTTGTATCTGTTAGAGTTTTTGTTTTCCTTTTTTTATTTAGTAAATATAAATTTCAAAAGTACAGTTTATGGATTACAGTGGCTTCCCCCCCAATAATTTCCCTCCCCCTTGCACCCCTCCCATCTACCGCTCCCTCTCCCATTCCATTCACATCAAGATTCATTTTCAATTTTCTTTATATACGGAAGATCGATATAGTATCTATTAAGTAAAGATTTCATCAGTTTGCACCCACACAGAAACACAAAGTGTAAAATACCATTTCAGTACTAGTTATAGCATTACTTCACATTGGACAACACATTAAGGACAGATCCCACATGAGAAGTAAGTACACAGTGACTCCTGTTGTTGACTTAACAATTTGACACTCTTGTTTATGGCGTCAGTAATCTCCCTAGGCTCTAGTCATGAGTTGCCAAGGCTATGGAAGCCTTTTGAGTTCGCCGACTTCAATCTTATTCCGACAGGGTCATAGTCAAAGTGGAAGTTCTCTCCTCCCTTCAGAGAAAGGTACCTCCTTCTTTGATGGCCCCGTTCTTTCCACTGGAATCTCACTCACAGAGTTATCAAAACTTTTTCTCTTTGGGGCCGGTGCTGTGGCGCATCGGGTTAAAGTCCTGGCCTGAAGTACCAGCATTCCATATGGGCAACATTTCTAGTCCCGGATGCTCCTCTTCTGATCCAGCTCTCTGCTGTGGCCTGGGAAAGCAGCAAATGATGGCCCAAGTCCTTGGGTCCCTGCACTCACGTGGGTGACCTGGAGGAAGCTCCTGGCTTAGGATAGGCAATGCTCCGGCCATTGCAGCCATCTGTTGAGTGAACTAGCGGATGGAAGACCTCTTTCTGTCTCGACCTCTCTCTGTAACTCTGTCTTTCAAATAAATAAAATAAATCTTAAAAAAAAACACCTTTTTCTCTTCAATGTTGTTTGTCTTTTCCATTTTATTAAATAACTTCATCATTTGACTGGATAAATAAATAAAGAAATTATGGTATATAAACTTTATGGAGTACTACTCAGCTGTAAAGAAAAGTATAATCCTGTCTTTTGCAACAAGATGGACACAACTGGAAACCATTATACTTAGTGAAATAAGCCAGTCCCCCCAAAAATACAGATATCGTATACTTTCCCTGATCCAAGGTAACTAATAGAGTACCTGAAATGTAATGTATTGGAGTGAAATGGACATTTTGAGATTCGATAGTTGTTTACAACCCTTTTCTCTTCCATTGAGGAACAGTGGGTTTTTTTGTTTGTTTTTGTTTTGTTTTGCTTTTCTTTGTACTATTTGTTGAACTCTTTATTTAGTGTAGGGTTAACTATATGATCATTAACTGCACTGAAGTTAGGTCTTTATAATAATTAACGGTAGGAATGTGAAGGGAAGAGGAAGAAGTGTTGGAGTGATGGTGGGAGGGAGGTTGAGGGGGAAGTAACACTATGTTCCTAAATTTGTATATAAGAAATACATAAAATTTGTATAGCAAATAAAAATTTTTAAAAACTATGAAGCTTATTAGCTTCATAGCTTTCCTATTTTGTAAATTGCATATTTATATTAATCACTAATTTTTGTGTGTATCAACATTTCTAGTTGATTTTCAGAATTTAACACAAAATATTAGTTCAAAGAAGCTTTTGAATATTAGGAATGTATTCAGCATTTAAGTATGCTGGAAAATGATTTTCTTTCTAGTTTTTCTAGGAGTTTTAAAAAATGTTGTTCCTTTTCAAATACGACCTATTTTTACCCCTCTACCTGTTGATAATGTTTACATTCTGTAAAATATACATGCAGTTTTATTTCAGTGGACTAGAGAAGTCCTTTCTTATGATTTCATGATCCTCATTACATCCTCATCTCACAGTTCTGCATTACATTTAAAGTCAGAGAATACAACAGAGGAGGATCTGAGGAAGGGAACGCTCAGTGAACATAGAATTGAAAGCTCATCCAAGGCATGCCATGTGTTGTAGAACTTGTTCTATGCCGCTAGATTTGATCATTTGTCCAACATACACATTATGCTTAGTTCCTCCCAAGAGATTTGAATTAAGCTTGAAAAACCAAAAGGTAACTTGAATCTGTCTCATTCAGATTCTGACAGTGATTTTTAAAATAGTTTCACTTTATTAGCAGCTTAACTTAAAATTAATGTACACTATAATTAGCTATATTTAGATTGGAAACAATTCTGTATTTCAAATTCAAAAAATCACTTTAATATGAATAATCTTAGACTATTAAGAACTCCTTCAGTGATGCAAATAAGGAATTAGCACAAAGAAGTATGCATAACCTTTCTTCCTTTGAGCATCAACTGGAGAAACAGCCTTTTATTTTATTTTCCTTTTCTCATTATGTCAGGTCTAGATCATGGCTTTCCCCTTAAATTGATAAAAAAAAATCTTAGACTGTTGTATGGTCAGTTTTATGTTTTGTCGTCTTAATGGCTTGTTAATACTTATTGCTGAGTAATCAGTCTTTAATGTGACCCCAAATTCTGAGTCAACCATGCTATGCTTGATTTAGTCAGGCAATTTTAAGACTGCGGGTATGACACTAAATTTTTGTCAGTCTCACTCTATGTCCTTGGCCAGTTCATTAAATTTTAGGGTGGATGAGTATCTTTCTATATTAAGTTGATGATATTCTACTTGTCAAGAATGGAAGAAGAAAGAGCTAATTAAATGTATGAAAGGCCGTTGAATGCTAACAAGTATAAAATAAATGGAAAGTTGAACACAGTTGAACCTTAATGTTTGTACTATATGACTATCAAATATAATTAGTTACAGTGTTCATTTTACCTTTGTCTCAAAATTGTTTTCAATTTGATTATGCAAGTTAAACAATATAGATAACAGATTCCATTTCAGATATATAGTAGATTATTCTTAATTTTGGCTAGGAATAAAAAGAGAAGGAAAATGATTCAGGAAAAATCTTGGAAAAAACAACCTTAATATAAGACCTGACTCATTATGCTTATGAGAGTGATTATTAACATATGTAGTCTGAGTGTTTAACATCTTTTGGATACCTTGTAATTCATATAGTTTGTTGCTTAACAAATTTTCACATTTTCCCAAAAATAATCTGGTTACTATTGCTGTCTTTTCTTAATTCGACAACTTCCTCTCTTCAATCCCACTTTCATGTCCCAGCTTAGTTCTATCTATTTTAAGAGTAAATTCAAACACTATAACAAGGAACTGTAATTAAATCAGTGAACAAATGAGTTTTCTCTGACAACAGAAATGAGCATGTGACACAATCTGTATCAATTAAAAAATCTATACCACCTATGTGGGAGACCAGATTAAATTCAGGGCTCTGGCTTTGACATTACCTTGCCCTGGGTATCTCAGGAATTTGAGGAGTGAACCATGGTTGGAAGGTGTCTCTCTGTCTATCTGCCTTTCAAATGAATGAATGAATGAGTGTCTGAATAAATAACTTTTAATTGAGAAAAGAATACATATGCCACATGTATTCAACATTGAAATAGGACTTACCATCAATACAAGAAGACAACACAAGCATAAATTAATGTATGCATAATAAACGTATACCTATAAATATGTACAACATATGTATATATAAAATATACATAATGAGAAGTAAAACTAACTTTATTAGCATGTAATAAATTTATTACATATAATAAATATCCTAGTGCATACCCACACAGACATGAAACAAAATTATTAGACTTGATTAATGAGTTTAGCAAGATAACATATCAGATAAAGATATAAGAATAAATTTTATTTCTTTTTTAAAAAAATTATTTTTTGAAAGGCAGAGATACAGAGAGAAAGAAAGGAAGAGACTGACAGATCTTCCCATCCACTGGTTCACTTACAGCCAAATGTCCCTAATGGCTGGAGCTGGGCTGATCTAAATCCAGGAGCCCAGAGCTTCCTATGGGAATCCAGGAGCCCAAGAACTTCAGCTATCTTCTGCTTTCCCAGACACAGTAGCAAGGAGCTTGTTCGGAAGTGGAACATATGTCTGTATGGGATGCCAGCGCTACAGGCAACTTTACCCACTACACCACAGATCCAGCCCCAAATTTTATTTCTTAAATTAAAACAATTCAAAGAGTGAACCTTTTAAATCAATTTGATTCACAATAGCATTGGAAAAAAATATATAATTGGTTCTCATAACTTGCAGTAGTTACCTTTTATATAGTCTTCTTGAACACCAAGTTAGTAAATACTGAATCTTTACAGCACTCTGACCTCAGAATCAGCCCTTTAGGCTTTCTAGTTGGGCAGAAAAGCCCACGAGAGCATTTCAGTTATGGAAAGCCAAGAAACTGTAGGAAGAAAATGTCCTACATGAAGGATCTCTATGAGAGAGACCACAGTGGAAAGAAGTGGCCATCAAAGAAGGGAGGAGAGAACTTCTACATTTTTACGGCCTTGTCTAAATACTGATGGATATTGTGGATTCAAAAGGCTTCCATAACCTTGGCAGCTCATGTCAAGAGACTTGGGTGATCACTGACGTCATACATAAGAGTGTTAATTGTTAAATTAATGACAAGAGTCATTGTACACTTACTTCCCATGCAGGACTTTTGTCCTCTAAGTATTGCATTATGATAATTAACTGTAAAACTTGTTCTCAATTTTTTTTTCTTCTGTGTGTGTGTGTGTGTGAGCACAAATTGTTGAAATATTTACTTAGTATAGAGTTGGCCTTCTGCGTATAAATTAATTGGAAATGAATCTTAATGTAGAATGGGACTGGAAATGGAAGGAGGAGGGAGTCGGGGTGGGAAAGAGGTATGATGGGAAGAATCACTATATTCCTAAAGTTGTACTTAGGAAGTTTGTACTCATTAAATAAAATCATTGCTACTAGGGGAAATAATATATATGTGTGTATATATATACACACATATGCTTATATATAAGCAAAAAATATAATATTAAGTTCTACAAATAATCACTCTGGTAGATTCTATTTTTTTTAATATTACAAAAGAGAAAACAAAGTTCATAGCTATTAAAGAATTTTCCTGAGGCCTTCCTACCAACAGATGCCAAATCTGGAATTCAAACTTAGACTACTGAAACCAAAACTGGTTGGTTTCTTACATTACAAGCACTGATCCTTACTTTCTCTATCATCTGATCATCTCTATGAAAGTTGAAAGAAAACAGACGCTGCTTTGTCTGATCTCACCTAGACACCCACATGTTGGACAAATGAAACTTTTTAAGAACTGTGCCCTTAAGGCATGCAGATCCGGCTGAAAAGCCGATGAGAGTATTTCAGGCATGGAAAGCCAAGACACTCTGGGGAAAGAAAAAAAAAAGAAAAAAAAAAAAAAACTAAATGAAAGATCTCCGTGAGTGAGATCCCAGTGTAAAGAACGGGTCATCAAAGAAGGAGGTACCTTTCTCTGAAGGGAGGAGAGAACTTCCACTTTGACCATGGCCTTGTCTAAAAATGATTAGAGTCAGTGAATTCAGGGGGCTTCCATAGCCTTGGAAACTCATGACAAGAGCCTAGGGTGATTACTGTTGCCATAAACAAGAGTGTCGATTTGTTAAGTCAACAACAGGAGTCACTGTGCACTTACTCCTCATGTAGGATCTTTGTCCTTAGTGTGCTGTACATTGAGATTTAATGCTATAACTAGTACTCAAACAGTATTTTTCACTTTATGTTTCTGTGTGGGAGCAAACCGTTGAAATCTTTACTTAATGTATGCTAAACTGAGAGAATCGAAAATGAATCATGGGCCGGCACCGCGGCTCACTAGCCTAATCCTCCGCCTAGCGGCGCCAGCACACTGGGTTCTAGTCCCGGTCGGGGCGCCGGATTCTGTCCCGGTTGCCCCTCTTCCAGGCCAGCCCTCTGCTGTGGCCAGGGAGTGCAGTGGAGGATGGCCCAGGTGCTTGGGCCCTGCACCCCATGGGAGACCAGGAAAAGCACCTGGCTCCTGGCTCCTGCCATCGGATCAGCGCGGTGCGCCGGCCGCGGCGGCCATTGGAGGGTGAACCAACGGCAAAGGAAGACCTTTCTCTCTGTCTCTCTCTCTCACTGTCCACTCTGCCTGTCAAAAAATAAAAATAAATAAATAAATAAAATGAATCATGATGTGAATGGAAGGGGAGAGGGATTGGGAAAGGGGAGGGTTGCGGGTGGGAGGGACGTTATGGGGGGGAAGCCATTGTAATCCATAAGCTGTACTTTGGAAATTTATATTCATTAAATAAAAGTTAAAAAAAAAAAAAAACTGTGCCCATGTTATTGAATGATCTTAAATGCCTAATGAGTATTTTTTTGAACCATAGTAGCTGAATGTATTCTTTTTCTTAATTTTTTTAAAAAAATTATTTAATGTACACAAGTTTTATGTATTTCATGTATACAGATTTAGGAACATAGTGATACTATCCACCCTACCTTCACTCCCGTGTACACTCCACACCTTCTTCCTCTTCCCTCTCTTATTCTCATTCTTAATTTTTACAATGATCTACTTTCAGTTTAATTAATGATCATAAAATTAACCCTACACTAAGTAAAAAAGTTCAACAAAAACTAGGAATTAAAAAAAAAAAAAACTTCCTAAACAGAAGAGGGAAGGGCTGTAAGCAGTCATTGAATCTGAAAATTTCAATTTCACTCCAGTACATTACATTTTAGATACTCTATAGTATATATATATCATAATTAGGTACTCCATAGTGTGTGTGTGTGTGTGTGTGTGTGTATACCGTAATTTCTTTATCCATTCAACAGTTGATGGACATCTGGGTTGATTCCTTATCTTAGCTATTGTGAATTGTGCTACAATGAACATCTGGGTATAGATAACTCTTTCAGATGCTGATCCAAGGAGTGAGATGGCTGGATCATATGGTAGGTCTATATTCAGATTTCTGAGGTATCTCCATACTCCCATCCATAGTGGCTGCATGATTTTACATTCCCACCAAGAGAGAATTAGGGTACCTTTCCCCCCCACATCCTCACCAGCATTTACTTGTTGATTCCTATATGAGAGCCGTTCTAAATGGAGGGAGGTGAAACCTCATTGCGGTTTTGATTTGCATTTCCCTTATGGCTAGGGATCCTGAGCATTTTTTCAAGTGTCTGTTTTCCATTTAAGTTTCCTCTCTTGAAAGCTGCCTATTCAAGTACTTTGCCCATTTATTAACCAGATTGTTTGTTTTGTTGTTGAATTTCTTGAACTATTTATAAATTCTGGATATTAATCCTTTATTAGTTGCATAGTTCGCAAATATTTTCTCTCATTCTTTCAGTTGCCTTTTCACTTTGCGGAGTGTTTCTTTTGCAGTGCAGTAGTCTCTCAGCTTGATATGATCCCATTTACCAATTTTGGCTTTGATTGCCTGTGCTTCTGGGGTCTTTTCCAAGAACTCTGTCTATGTCAATGTCTTGCAAAGTGTCTCCAATGTTCTCTAGTAATTTGATGGCATTACATTGTAGATTTATGTCTTTGATTCATTTTGAGTGTACCAAGAATTTTGGTTTGGGGATCATAAATACATTTCAGCAAGTAGGTGAATTCACAAATACAACATCTGTAGGCCATGACTAAAAACTGAACTAAGAACAAAAGAATTTTTTTTTGAAGTACAAGACTTGAAATTTGAAAACTAAAAACTGTTACTGAGAAAAATTAATAAATATGCAATAATCAAAGAGATTCTGTCTTTTTATATTAGAAGACAGTAGTTTTAAGGACATTTTCTCTACAAATTAAGTTACAGCTTCAATGAAATCCCTATTAAAATCACCAAAGGTTTGAGTCACCGCCAATGGATGTGTCCCCTGTATGGTCAGTTATTTCCAGACGTTGTTGAGTTCTGAAACATAGAAGTTTGTTAATTAGTAAGCAAAGCTGTAATAAGACTAATTGGGAGGAGAGTGCCCCAAAAGATGAAAAGGCTACCCTTATGTAGATTATAAAACCATTTAGCTTGAGCATAGAAAATTATAAAAGAAGAACCCACTAGGAGTTTTATTATCAATAACAGTTCCCAGAGAGAATTAAAAGAGAGGTAGGTGCAGCATGCCTGCCTTAAGGTGCAACATTCTTTTTTTTTTTTCCATGGGGATTGTAATTTATTCTTTTTTTTGACTTTTATTTAATGAATATAAATTTCCAAAGTACGATTTATGGATTACAATGGCTTCCCCCCCATACCGTCCCTCCCACCCACAACCCTCCCCTTTCTCACTCCCTCTCCCCTTCCATTCACATCAAGATTCATTTTCAATTATTTTAATATACAGAAGATCAGCTTAGTATACATTAAAAAGGATTTCAACAGTTTGCTCCCACACAGAAACATAAAGTGAAAAATAATAGATGATTTTTTTTTAAATGATGATGAAATCAGAGCAGACCTATTGTCATGTTTAATCCCAGTGAGAGTCAATAATTTCTTTTTTTTTTTTTTTTTTTTTTTTTTTTTTTTTTTACAGAGGATCAGTTTAGTATGCATTAAGCAAAGATTTCAACAGTTTGCACCCCCATAGAAACACAAAGTGAAATATATTGTTTGAGTACTCGTTATAGCATTAAATCTCAATGCACAGCACATTAAGGACAGAGATCCTACATGAGGAGTAAGTGCACAGTGACTCCTGTTGTTGACTTTACCAATTGACACTCCTGTCTATGGCATCAGTAATCTCCCTATGCTCCAGTCATGAGTTTCCAAGGCTATGGAAGCCCTCTGAGTTCTCCGACTCTTATCTTGTTTAGACAAGCTCATAGTCAAAGTGGAGGTTCTCTCCTCCCTTCAGAGAAAGGTACCTCCTTCTTTGAAGACCTGTTCTTTCCACTGGGATCTCACTCACAGAGATCTTTTGCCAGAGTGTCTTGGCTTTCCATGCCTGAAATACTCTCATGGGCTTTTCAGCCAGATCCGAATGCCTTTAGGGCTGATTCTCAGGCCAGAGTGCTATTTAGGACATCTGCCATTCTATGAGTCTGCTGAGTATCTCACTTCCCATGTTGGATCACTCTCCCCTTTATTTATTCTATCGGTTAGTGTTAGCAGGTACTAGACTTGTTTATATGCTCCCTTTGACTCTTAGTCCTTTCATTATGATCTATTGTGAACTGACATTGATCAGTTGGAATAGTGAGATGGCATTAGTACATGCCACCTTGATGGGATTGAATTGGAATCCCCTGGTATGTTTCTAACTCTACCATTTGGGGCAAGTCAGCTTGAGCATGTCCCGAATTGCACATCTCTTCCCTCTCTTATTCCCACTCTTATGTTTAACAGGGATCACATTTCAGTTAATTTTCAACACTTAAGAATAACTGTGTATTAATTACAGAATTAAACCAGTCATATTAAGTAGAACAGACAAAAAAACTACTAAGAGGGATAATGTATTAAGTTGTTCATTAACAGTCAGGGCTATGCTGATCAAGTCACCATTTCCCATAGTGTCCATTTCACTTCAACAGGTTTCCTTTTTGGTGTTCAGTCAGAAGGTGCAACATTCTTGATATGACGAAAGCAAAAGCTGCACTTATCTTTTTTTGTTTTTAAAGAAGTACTTAAGATTTCTAATTGGCTTACAGGAATAATCAGGTATGTCATTTTGAGTTCACCTGTGGAGACTCAAGAGTTAGAAGGTTGATCCTAATTTCACTGAAGTGGTCATGCTCAGGGCACCTGGTAAGGTTCTTTCCATTTAATCTGCAACTGAACTAAAGAGGATCTTTTTATGAATGGCTTGTTTAGGAATTTCTAATGTTGGAGCTTTTGTTAAAAGCTCCTTAATTTTTGGAAAACCTTTTGTAGCTCCCCTGTCCAGCACAGTGTGTCTGTGCCATGGCCTTTTATAGCCTCGTACAAAGGCTTGGAAGTCAAATCCTAGAATTCATATTCGATAGAATCCTGCCATCAGCAGTTCCCAGTGTTGGAGCTTCTGTGAGAAGCTCCTTAATTTTCGGAACAAATTTTGTAGCTTCCCTGTCCAGCACAGTGTCAGCATCAGGGCCTTTTAAAGCTTTATGTAAAAGCCAGGAATCCAAACATTGGGAATTCAATTCCACAGAATCTTGCCATTCCCAGAAATATCCCTTCCTGCCTTTTTTTAATATATAAAGTATAGATTAACTTCCCTTTTCTTGACTAAAAGAACACATTTTCCTGGAGTTAGAACAAATCCCAGGTAATCGATCTCTAGTTTGGAAACCTGAACTTTGTTTGGGAAGTTCTGTCTTCTCACTTTCCCAGAGTTTGGGTTTAGTGGGATGTAGAAGAAATTATCCCTTAGGGAAAGTTTTAGTACACAATAAGTTGTATTGAAATGACCATCTCATTAAAAGCCCTGAGGCCTTTAGACATTTTTTTTTTTTACTTTGTATCTGACCTTATGTTAAAACATACCAGAGGGACTGGCACCTTGGCACCGTGGGTTAAAGCCCTGGCACCTTGGCACCATGGGTTAGAGCCCTGGCCTGAAGCGCCGGCATCCCATATGGGCACTGGTTCTAGTCCCGGCTGCTACTCTTCCGATCCAGCTCTCTGCTATGGCCTGGGGAGGCAGTAGAAGATGGTCCAGATCCCTGGGCCCCTGCACCCATGTGGGAGATCCTCCTGAAAGAAGCTCCTGGCTCCTGGCTTCGGATCGGCGCATCTCCGTCCATTGCAGCCATCTGGGGAGTGAACCAGCTGATGGATGACCTCTCTCTCTCTCTCTACCTCTCTCTGTAACTTTGTCTTTCAAATAAATGAAATAAATAAATAAATAAATAAAAACCAGATAGGAGCATCACAGAGAGTCATGGATCCAAGAGTTTATGTTTGAGGCATTTAATAAACTTTAAAAAGCACCAGAGAATAATACAGGCAATGGAGTGTGACACTTAGATGTAACTAAAATTTATGACATATAAGATTATAACACAATAGAACAAGGTAAATATTTGGGAACAGATTTTACCATTAATGATACTACTGTAGCTCTTTGAGGACAGAGGTCCTGGATGGGAAGTTAGTAAACAGTGACTCCTGTTGTTAATTTAGCAGTTAACACTCTTTATGTATGATGTCAGTGATCACCTGAGGCTCTTGACATGAGCTACCCAGGCTATGAAAGTCTTTTGAATCCACACAAATTCCTTAAGTATTTGGACAAAGCCATAAGCAAAGTGGAAGTTCTTTCCTCCCTTCAGAGAAGAGTATATCCTTTGATGGCCATTTCTTTCCACTGGGGTCTCAACTAGGGAGGTCGTCCATGTAGGGACACTTTTTTACAAGTGTCCTGGCTTTCTAGGCCTGACTTGCCATTATGGGCTTTTCAGCCAGACCAGAATGCTTTTAGGGCTGACTCTGAGGTCACTGAGTATTGCTGAAAGTAATTGCCATGGACAGCGCCATGGCTTAATAGGCTAATCCTCCGCCTGCGGCGCTGGCACACCGGGTTCTAGTCCCAGTCGGGGAGCCGGATTCTGTCCCAGTTGCCCCTCTTCCTGTCCAGCTCTCTGCTGTGGCCCAGGAGTGCAGTACGCTGGTCGCAGCGGCCATTGAATGGTGAACCAATGGAAAAAGGAAGACCTTTCTGTCTCTCTCTCTCACTGTCCACTCTGCCTGTCAAAAAAATAAAAATAAAAAAATAAAGTAATTGCCACTCTATGAGTCTGTTGTATGGACTGCTTCCCATGTTGGAGCATTCACTCCTCTTTAATTCTATTATTAGCAGTAAACACTTAATCCTATTTATATGATCACTTTAACAATTAATCCCATCTATATGATCACTTTAACACTTACATGTTACTTTTACCATCCAGCCCAAGGGGATTTGGGATCTCATGGCAAGTTTTAAACTGTACCCGTAGAAGTAAGTCTGTAGGAATTCATGCAGAGCTATACAGCTTTACATTTTTTTTGTGGGACCTGAGAAGATAAAAAACAGACACATTGGTGGTGACTGAAACTGCTCCAGCTCATAAGTAAATTTGTTAGATAAGATAGAAACTTCCAGACCTGGGACAGGCTGGGCCTGCACTATACCCCTCATAAGCAGTTAGCAGCTATAGAAGATATGATCTAGAAGATATGACCCTTAGGATTAATGGCTGGAAAGTCTTTGAGCTGAGAATGATGTAGACAGTGAGATAGGATAATATTGATTAGATTTGTGAGCTGGAAGACTGGGCCTTCACCAGGCCTCTGTATGATCTTATCCCCTTACCTGACCCACCTGTATGCCAACCTGCCAATCAGGCTAAGTGGCCACTCCCTTTTGGAAGTGGATAAAAGGCCTAAAACATGTGAGCTGGGCCTTTTTTTCGCCCTTTTTCACCATTATGGACCTTTGTTGTCCTTGCTGCTCTGCACGTTCGGGCTGCCTGCGCTTTCTGCCTTTGCTTAGCTGCCCATGATAAGCTGCTAGTAGGTGCTTGAAACTTGGCTTTTGGCCTACTCTCTGCCAGACTTCCCCTTCTCCTTTAGATAGAGCCCTCACTCTCCTATGCATTTCTCTCACTGAATATAAAAGCTTAAAAATTAAAAAAAAAAAAAACAGGTTTTTTGTAGAATTTGACAAACTAATTCAGATTGATAAGAGAATATGAAGAACCTATGAGAACCACAGTATTGTAAAAGCAAATATAAAATATATTGGAGACATACATAAGCATTCTATTGTTAAAATGTTTCAAGCCTGGTGTAATCAGCAAAAGATCGTATGGGTAGACAAATATGTACAAAGATCTGTGGAATAAAATTGAGTGTCTAGAAATCAACTCCATAGCTATGTGTTTTCTGAATTTGAAAGACCCAAGTAATCCTCAATAAAATTTAAAATGCCTCATGAGTAAAAGAATTCCTAAAGGTAGTGTTTGCAGTGTCCTTTATTTAAAGATGCATTGTCTATGCATTTCTTCTAATCAAACAACTAGCTCACAAGTGCACATACATACAACAGATGGCAAAACCTTTACACATTAGACTTTGTATCTGAAAAAGAGACACTTTATTTTAAAATTGCCACTTGGGAACATAAAGTGCTCTCAGGAGAAAAGCACATTTTACACTTTAAAGGCAGGCCATACAATAAAGACAGCTGTTTAAATGACTTCTTAATTAACAAAAAACAAACATTTACCTACACTGTAGGATAAAGCAGTGCAATTAAGATGAATCTTTTAAAATATCCTGGGATATATTTTGTAAAAAGCAACACCAAATACTTTATCTTCTAACATTTTCTGATTTGGTTATGAAAATAATAATTGTTTATGTATAATGCATTAACTTGAAACTATAACAAAAATGATAACTATTATTTTCCAATTTTATTAAATGCATTTTTGTAAAACAAAGTGCTCAAATCTAAAGGATATTATAGTTACAATCAAATGTTTTCAAATAATTATACAATTGTATTATTCCTTTATCATGAATACTTCTATTACCTACGAAGATATTTGCTAAAGGATTAGAGATGATATTTCTAAAAAAAAAAAAAAAGCCCACATACAAAAGCATGCAGCATGTATTTCTTAGAAAATATAAACCACAGAGCGTATAAATGCTGGGTAATCATATGAAATGGATAGAAGAATAGAAATAAACCAATTTTTTACAAGAAATTTATTTCAGGAGAAATAAAGCGTATTGTTGTATACTTACAGAACTAAAATGACAAAACAAAAGAACACCAGCCTACTGTTCTGGGTGACAGTGATTTATGCTTCCTCCGAGTTAGAATCTGTTGTAATATCTTGAAATAAAAGTTTAAAAATACTTAAGAAACAGAAATAGTGTAACAATGAATAAGACTCAACTCTAGTTTTGATTGATATCGATTAGTTTTATTTGCAATTTTTTAAATGCAGGAAATTATAGTGCCCTAGTGGGATAGTGCCCTCATGGGATAGTGGGACTATTTTATAACAGCCTGAAATAAAAGCAAATTGTCCAGCCCCCAATCATTCTTTTCATACCTTCACTTTCATTGGTCCAGATTTCTTTAGTGTTTAATTCTTAATTGAATCCCAGCTTTGTAGTCATTTAAGTGATATATCACCAATGATAAATTCTATCACTACTTATTGAAAATATATTAATTAACCACTTAAAGTTGAAAAATGGTCTACCTGGACAAAGATGTTTAGATTGGCATTGTTTTTTCTCACAACTCTTTGATACATGAAAGATATTTCTGTTTGTCTCATGGCATCTTTTGTTGCTGATAAGACTTTTTGCTTCTAGCCTAGTTGTGTTTCTTAATGCATTAATTTTTTTTCTCCCTAGTTACTTTCATGATATTCTGTTTTGATAATTTGCATATTTTACATTTTCATTAGTCATGTTGTATAATATGAACTCTTTGATTCATTTATTGCTGGTGTTGGGGTTGCTGGCTTGATGGTACCTCCAGCTCACCAAACCTACCTACCTGCCTGCATATCCCATATCAAGGTTACAAGTTCTGGTGTTCCACAGCACAGTGGGATAACCATAATTCACAAACGTGCATTGTATATTACACAAAAAACTGAAAGAGTGGAGATGGTAGCCTCAAAACATAAAGAAAGTATAAGAAAATGGAAATGGTAATTGCCTGATTTCATAGACTTAAGATGATGATAATGTTGGTGATAATGATAATTGTGATTATTAAATGTTCTCATATTTAAAAATAAGTAGCAAGGATTCTGTTTCCAATAACAACACTAAGTTATTCAGATGAATTTTGTCACTAAAGAGAAAAGAATAATCTTGTCAAATTTTATTTTAGAAAACCTTTATAAAAGCATAACATGATTCAGTGAAATAATGGTAATTAACAAATCAATGTGTGGGAGAGGACATGAATGCAGTATTCTGACCTAGGATTTGGGTTGTTTTGCAAACACATATATTTACTATATATATTTATATAATATATATATATTTATGCACACATATATATAATTATATATATATGTGTAACATGATATTTTCATTTACATATGTGAAATAAAATGGTTAGTATTTAGTCCAGTTTTTTTAGGCAGTATATGATGTTAACAGACTATATAGCTCAAAGATTGAGTTCATTTGTTATGTGTGTATGTTTGTATGTATGAAAGATGTGACTTTAAAATGTAGTGGGTTGTATTTTGGAATCCAAAAAACTACAATTCAGCTAAATATAATGCCAAACATATGGATACCTCTAACCTTTGTTACTTATCTGTAGATTATAGTTCCAGAACTTGGAATACAGTGATCCTTAAGTAAGTCTAAATCTGTGCAAAACCAGAAAGTTTTTAGCATTATTTTGGATCTGAGAATATTAATTTGAAAACTTTAACAATGGTGCAGTACACAAACATAATCAGATACTCAAGAAGATGAGCAAAAGTAATTAACAAAACAACAGACAGATTATTCTACTGAAAAAGATAAATGGCAAGGGAATTGAAATTGTTTTTGTTATAGTAAGTGAAGGAGAGAAACAGAAAACAACAAAAACAAAAAACTGTGTCTTGAAACCACAATAGCTATAATTGCTGTGAGTTAGTTAGGTAAAACTAAAAAACAATGTATTAAAGTGAAAGGTCACACTAACTTAAAAAGCCAAAACAAATGAACATGAAATTCAAAAGAGAAATTATTTTAATAATGCATACAATAATAAATTGAAATTTAAAAGCTTCTAAAATGAGAAATAGCATTATAACTACTTATTAATATGGTTGTATATATAGAAAATATAAAATAACCTCAAATAAGTCCTTATATTGACCTGGCACTTAACAATATTTTTCAATGCAAACAAATAATACAACAAAATGGTATTTTTATTTCACAGTAAAAATGAAAAATTAAAAATTATAATGCTATAATTTGAAAAAGCTATAACTTCCATAGTGAAGCACCAGCCATTTGGAAGCCATTGCACCATTTGTTCAAATAGTGGTTCACCTCATTGTTGTTAATTACCAGTTGTGTCTTACATTGCTCTACATTCTCTTAAGTCCTCCTTGTAACTTGTGGGCCAAATCTGTGTGTGTTTAGCTCTAAAACTAAGAGTATAATGTTCTCACCATGCCCATACTTTCAAGTCAGAGGCAACAAGAATTAATATAGATTTTGGTGTGTTATTATGAAACAGATTTAGGTACTGGCTTGTTTTTCAGATTTAGGGTCCATTTACTATGGTAGAGGCAGGGTACCCAAAAGGGACCCTGATACCCTGAACTATTATGACCTATTAATACAGAAGTATTATCTTAGTCTTTTTTTAATAGGACTTTGACCTTTCACTGTGGTAGTAATACTGTGATAAAAAAGGGAATATCTCATCATTTTGAAAACTATGGACACAAGATCTAAGTTAACATTGATTCCAAAGCATCATCATACCCACAATATTCGATTTAGGGTGAATGAGTGCCTTATAATAAGTGGAATACTAATCCAAGTCCATCTCATATTGTGTACATTAAGTCCACATATCAATTCAATAGTTGTTTCTACTCCCTGAACATATAATTGAAATTGAATTACTTGTTAATGTACAAATCCATGTCTTTTGGCCTGTCTGATGTGAACAGTCAGCCAATTCCAAATCTCTGAAATGGATCTCCACACAAGTCAATATAGTAAATCAAAAGACAATAATACCTCAGGAGAATAGAAAAAAATTTAGCCAGATCTCAGAGAACTGTAAGACACAGGCATGTTTTCCCTTATCGTATTCCCAATTATTTCCTCAGTTTGACCTTACAGAAACCCCTAGAGAAATCCAAATCATAAAAGGTGGAACTCAAGTAGTATTGTCCGTTGAAACTGCTATGACAGATGTAACATTTTAAATGAAATATATTAACACCTCTTCAGATACATGATGTATAGGTGTTCACCTGTATATTTGTTTTGAGTTTTTGAAAAATTTTTCTATAAGGGAAACCAGAAGCGATTTTCATTCAAATGATATATAAAATAGTATATATTTATAGTTTCATCCTAGGACTATGTTGACTATCCTTCTCTTGTCATAAAGTATCCTGAAGACAGGGGTCTATCTGGACATTCAGCATAATACTGAATTGATCTTCATTGTCAATGATATCTTATTAAATCTAAATAGATGAGCAAAGATCAAATATGTTAGATACTTGTTAAAATACCATTACTAGATGGTGAAAAATAAGACATATAGAGACTCATTAAATCCTTAATTTTTTTGGGTGCAATGTTCTAGTGCATATTAGAACACCTATTTAAATGGAAAAAATAAATTATCAGCTGTTCAATCACTAAGAAGCAAGCATCATGACTAGAAGAAAACCTTGAATCCATGAGACAAAACATTTCACATTTAAGAATATTGATCCAGGGGATGGCCTTGTAGCATAGTAGCAGGTAAAGCTGCTGCCTGTGGACACCGGCATCCCATAGGAGTGCAGGTTAGAGTCCCAGCTGCTCCACTAATGATCCAGCTCCCTTTAAAAGTGCCTAGGAAAGCTGTCAAAATGGCCCAGGTCTCATGTGGGAGACCTGGAAGTAGCTCCTGGCTCCTGGATTCAGACCAGCTCAGCCATTTGGGGAATGAACCAGCAGATGGTAGATTCTCATTCTCTCTCACTCTCTTTCCTCTCTCTCTTCTCTCTCTTCTCTCTCTTCTCTGTCTTCTCTCTCTTCTCTCTTCTCTCTCTCTTCTCTGTAACTATGCCTTTATAATAAATAGCTCTTTAAAGAAAGTATTGATTTAATCCTCTTACCAACTAAAAGAATATAGGCTACAGGTTGTGATACAAACAGTACTGTCAGTTTGGATACATAGCCATATTAGGACCGAATGCTTTTGGTAATATTTGGAATGGAAAAGATGGAATGTGGACTTTGTGGTGAGTTCCTGTTAATCTATTAACAGAATTATGTGTGGCTAAAAAAAAAAAAAAAAGAAAGAAAAACAGTAGATTATGGAATGATACCCATGCCATTGGACCCTCCAAACATCTTACTACAGAATATAAGTGATCACATAACGAGATAGTCTCAGTGACTCATCAGATCTTACATTTTTGAAGGACTAATAACTATCTTTTATAATATACTGGCTGAATGGAGCAAGAACAAGTCCAAAGGGCACAAATAAACTGCATAATCCAGCTTTTGTAATTAATTACTCCAGTGTGACACAATGAACTAATGAGTACAATAGCCATTCTGAAAAACAAAGAGACTTAATAGCAATGACTGCCACTCACTAAGGCTGTCCTACCTACAGGCTTTGCTAAATGTAGATAATGGCCAGTTTGAAGATAACTGTTGAGTTCCAGATGCAACATGACAGAGGCCAACTAAACACTTTAGGGATTAATTTACATTGACCTTTCCCACTGGGGAAGAAGAAGTAATTAATCTTTAATCAATGCACATCATAGGTATCCTTCACTGCCCAATGAGACCTAGCCAACACTCCACTGAAGAGCTTCCATAATGTTTGGTTCATTGCTATGAGAGCTTGCATAACTGCCGGAGACCAGCTCCGGCCAGTCCAGGAGCCCCAAGGGGTGAGAGGTGTGGGCGCTCGAAGAAATGAGAGACACTCACAGCAAGGCTGATGGCATGGCTCTGGCTTTCAAGCACCAGACTATTTTTATGTCATAAGCCACATAATGATTCTTTCTTCTTACAATGAAAAGCCTGTTGTCAATTTTTTCTAATTACAATTTCTTTGATTTTCAAGGGCATATTCAGAGCATGGGTAACAATCACAGACAGGTGCAAGATAACAGGCTGCCCACACAAGCCAAGGCCTTGAGTGCTGCTGAACTATGCAGAAATTGGCTACATAGGCTAGAATAGTACTTTCCTAATCAAATCTTTACTAGAAGCCCCAAGTTCAAAGTAGACTCTTCTTAAAATGTATCCCCTCTTTGCAGTTCTTTCTGTAATGCTGTAATTTCTTTATTGCACTTAAAGGTTCACTTAGATTTATTCTACAGTTTTTGACATCCTAATCATTGTAGTATTTGTAGCATATAGTGAATTAAAGCTTTATTAACAGCTATCTTTATTCTAGTGGGAAGTATATACCAGAGAGCCTGTTGCCTTTTAATTCTTTTCCACAAACAGCTCAACCTTGCATAAAGCATTAACCGTTTCTCCTACACTACCATTCTGCTTGATTAAAATTCTACAAGGCAATGGACATTTTGGAGGTTATGAGACTAAGTGCTCTTCCCTAAAATTAGGAATACAGCAGTCATTAGCAGGACCACCAGGAAGCTCCAGCTTGCTTATGCAAAGTGTAGCCCCCATCAAACCTAAAACCACCAAGAGGACCGCAGCTGTCCTTCTCATGCCTTGCTGAGACAGTCCTTCTGCTGTGACCTTGTCAGCAAGCGGAAGTTGCGTCGGCCTCCTCACATAACGTTGCAAAAGACCAAAATATCCACTTTAAAGCAAAGAGATTAATGCATTGTCATGAAATTCACTGCCTTTATCATATAGCACACCACTAAAAAAGTCTAATCTAATAGAATAATGGAAAAGTCTTTGGAATACTCAGTTAAGTTACTAACTTGAAAAAGATATCCTGTAAGAATAGGATATCATCCTCCAGGACATAGAATATATCCAGAATTTAAAATCAGGATATGGTTCTGTCAACATTATATAGGAGAGTTTGGAACAAAAGGAAACTATTTGCAGTTACATCTCATGACCCATTGTGGGAAGTTTTGAATACTTTGCTACTGTAGGTTCTTCTTCCCTAACGGTTCTTCTTTCCAGAAAGAAAATTATTCTGCTGGGGGACACTCAGGCTTGTGTCAACAGAACAGTATGGTCATTGACCTTGACCATCAGGAAGAAGTAGGGTGATTTTATAATTATGGTGGGAAAAAATACACTTGGTTAACAGCCGACTTGTTGATACACTATAGAAGCTGATAGTCCTTCCCTGCTCATTAAATGTATAGACACAATAGCAGTGGCCTGGGAAGGGCATTTTGACAAAGGGCTCAGAATTCTTATACACAAGTGTCTAGATTAAACCAGGGTAACTTCCTAGACCAGCAGAAATGGTTTAAGTACCTGAAGAAATTCTAGAGTAGGTAACACAGGAGGAAGATAATGAGTATCAGTTGTGGCCTTGAGACAGGCTGGATCTTTCTTAAAGGGGTTTTACCTTGTTGAGGTATCATTATTTATTTGAAGGCTGTGATTCTGAATAGAGAGGACTTGATGATACAGCATGTTCATTGTCTAAATCTCTTCAAAAATTATCCTCCAACTCCTCTAGTGTTGGTTCTTGATGACAAATGCTACCTTGCTCAAAGTACAGTCCTTGTACAGAAGAAATATGAATCCAGTGAGTGGTTGCTAGAGAGTTGTACAGACTAGGCCCATTTGCTTCTTGTCAGAGCTGTGAAGGCTGTTCCAATGCACTTCAGTTACTAGCTAAGGTTATTGTTGGAAATTCACTACAGTTTACTTTTTTTTTTTTTTTTGACAGGCAGAGTGGACAGTGAGAGAGAGAGAGAGAGAAAGGTCTTCCTTTGCTGTTGGTTCACCCTCCAATGGCCGCCGCAGCTGGCGTGCTGCGGCCAGTGCACCACGCTGATCTGATGGCAGGAGCCAGGTACTTATCCTGGTCTCCCATGGGGTGTAGGGCCCAAGCACTTGGGCCATCCTCCACTGCACTCCTGGGCCACAGCAGAGAGCTGGCCTGGAAGAGGGGCAACCGGGACAGAATCCGGCACCCCGACTGGGACTAGAACCCTGTGTGCCGGCACTGCAAGGTGGAGGATTAGCCTAGTGAGCCGTGGCGCCGGCCTACAGTTTACTTTTAAAGGACCAACCTTGTTCCTTTGATTTCTCAAATGAGTTGTTTTCAAAAAGTGCTCCGTACTAAACCTCCTTCATGAAGGTCTCAGAGAATTGTAGTCTGTTTCTTAGAGTCCAATTGGCTATAGTTACATTATAACAAAAATAATTTAAAAATAAACACAAAAGTAAAATATTAGACAAATATATTGCATAATTGAAAAGATAATCTCCATCCTTACAGAGTCCTGAGGTCCTTTTATTGTTTAGTTAGCAAACATAAGCTGAAACCATATTTTCTAAAATCAAGTACAATATTTACAAATTAGACTTTGTTAAAATTAGAAACTTCCATTCTGTGAAAGTAAGAAAATGTAAAGAGCAGTCTCAGAAGATACTGAAAAAGAAAACACATATCTTATAAACGATTGATACCTAGACTATAAATAATTTTAGATTCAGTAAAATATATTTCACAAAAAATGTGCAGCAATTCGCATACATTCTTAACCAACAAATTATGTGTGGAAAATAAGAAAATAAGAAAAATTTTGCCTGTCATTAAGCATTTGGGAAATGCAAATTAAAGCAATAAAGAGACATCACAAAATATCAACCAAATACAATTTTAAAAATTAAAATTAGTAAACGTATCGATCCTTACTGTGGATAAGGATCCACTGGAACTTTAATATACTGATGATTACATAAAAGGGAAAAACAATTAAAAGGTTGCTTATAAATTTACTCACATAATACCATATAACACAGCTATCCAATTTCTAGTTATTTTCCCAAGAGAAATGAAAGCATATGCCCATACAAATACTTGTACATGAATATTTATATCAGCTTAATTTCTGATAGTTCAAAGCTACTAATAACCACGTCTTTCAACAAGTAAGTAGATGAACACATTTTAATATGTATATACAGTGGAATATTACCAATATGAAGAAAGGACTATTATTGATGCTCATGACAGCAAGAATGAATCCCAAATTATTATCTTGATACAAGGCATATTAAGAATATAAAGCACATGCTGAAATCCTCAATTTACATAACATTAAGAAAATTCTAATTAATATATTTGACAGAAAACAAGTATTGTCTGGGAATAGAAGGAAAAGAGAAGCAAGAAGCAAGGACTGTAAATGATATTTTCATTCTCTTAATTATGACTATTTGTCTTTTTAAAAATTGAAAACTTTAAATATTTATAGTTTGTGCCTATTACAGCCTAATAAACCTTTCAATGATATTATGATCACCATTCAGCTAAGGTGTACAAGAGGGTGGGTGGGTATTTTTGCATGTATTTGTATATATATACATATACATATGTATCTATGAGTTTATATGCAAAAAAGCAGAAGACTTTCAGAATTTAGTCACACTTTCTATCTGGTAAATCCTCCATATAATTCTCTGTTTGGGAGATTTCTGGTAGTATGGAAGAGTTATGTTTTAACCTGGATCTCCTGAGTTTTTAGGATTGTCAATCCAGGATAGAATGATCTGTGAAAAGTTTCCTTTTGTTCACTTTTCTCATTCTCAAGCTGGAGAGAAGGAAGCAGCAAAACAGATCTTTGCTTTGCAAGAATGGCTTTACATAGACTGAATTTTTTTTTCTTGTAGAGTCACAATTACATACCAGATAGTTGCAAAATGTAATTGAGATTGAGAAATATTAACTATTCAAGCTTTAAACATAATATGGACAAGTAAAGCAAGCATTAGAAACCTCTTTAAAGTAAGAGCACGTTAGTGTGCATGATCTAAGGATGAGCTGTAGGGTAAAAGGAAGAAATGCTTTCTTCCAGTTGCTTCTTCTGCCCCTGCATTTCATTGACTCTACTACTCCAACTGCTATCTTACCCTTGCGGTAGGTGGCATTGGTGGCTTCCACAGTGGGGGTATTACTGCGTGCCAGAGTGTATACACAGTGTTCTCAGCTAACCCTGGAATTGGTTCCTAACCCTTTAATTAGCAAGATTGGTGCTCTGTTGAGGATTGGATATGCCTTTGTTCTGTTATGTATTGGGTTTGTCAATTTGAGCAAAAATAGTTTAAGTTCTTTAGGCTTTAGTTTATTGTTTTATAAGTTGGAAATAAGAGCATTTACCTCATAGTGCCATTATATGGAATAAATAACACTGCATATGATAGTATCTGTAAACCTCTGATATTCTAAACATTTAAGTACATAGATAGCTTCCTTCACTTATTTTTAATTCAGCAGAGTTAACTAAGTAAAGCATGTGTCCTACACATTTGTGTATATAATTATTTAATTGTATATAGGTATTTAGATATTTAAGTCAGAAACAAATCACATGAGGTTTTTAAATATACAGTAACATGCAATATATATTAACCTGTCCCAAAATATCTTCTTTCTTCTTCAGAGAAAATAGTTACAAGTGTTATAATCCATTCTAAGATACATTATCTATACAGTTATTAGATTAATAATAACTGTTAGAATTTGAAATTATCAGACTTTCTGAATAAATGACGTTTAATCATTACCGCATAAGGAAAACTAGTGAAATCAAGCATCTGTATTGAAATTATCTAATCCTCATCCCAAGAAGCATTTTACCCATAATTACTATACTCTTTACTGAACTTCAAGAATCCCTGAATTGAATAACTGATTTTTGTATTGCTCAAAGCAAAATAACCACTTTATTATTCTCTCTAATGGCTTTGAAGTTTGACTAGGCTTAGCCAGATGGTTTTCTCTGATATCTCCTTTGAGTTTCATCTCAATCGTTAAAATAGTGGCCACAGCTAGCATTATCTAAAGCCTTAGATATTCACAGATCTGGAGATGAAGATGGAAGTCTCACGCAGGTGCATCTTAAAGTAGTTGATGCTAGTTGGTTATCTTTGTTTCAGTGCTGCTTTTCACAGAATGTCTCCATGACGGTGAGTCTAAGGTCAATAGACTTCTTACTTGGTCCCTCAGGGTTCCAAAGTTACTTGTGCTAAAAGACAACACACACACACACACACACACACACACACACAGAGAGAGGGAGGGAGAGAGAGAGAGAGGGAGAGAGAGAGATGGGAGGAGGATGCTTTAGCCTCATGAAGTGTCAGTACAGCCATGTTCTGTCCACTAAAAGCCATTAAGGCTGGCTCATGTTTGGAACAAAACTGAAGTTTGTTAGAGTGTCAAAGAATATGCAGGGAAGTTTTTAAGCCTCTCGAATTATTATACTGGCAATTGATTCTGGATTACTTATTGCCTTACAGAAGTCTTTTATATTATACCAACATGTCTTCTTTTCCTGTTTTTAAGTTGAGAACCTAAGAGAGGCACTTAATCATTTCTGCTTATTTGAATATCTCATCACACAAGCCATCATGCTTAAAGAATTCTTGCTGATTTGGCTTAATCTCTTAACAATGTTGTAATATGATAGCAGAGTGATCTCAATTATACTAGTAAAATATTTTTAGGACTATACGAGATTTAAATTTTATGGAGCTGTTTGAGAATAGAAAAGAGATAAGGAGCATTGAACTTTAGTTCTGGAGCATTAATACCACAATAAAATAATGATGACTAAGATGTTAATAATATCAAGTATAAGTCCGTGATATGAGATAATGAGCAGAAGAACAGCACCTGGTCTAATTGTATCCATGATGTAATTTTACAAAGCAATCTTGCTAACATACTTGTTTCTTGTTAGCTTCTATATTTGGAGGAAGCTGATACTAGAATCAGTCAGTGAGCACAAGGCAGTAATAGAGGATAAAGAATTGCTATTCTCAGTGATGTTAACGAAAGAAATAAATAAAATGTACATAACAGGGAAAAATGACTGCTCCTCGGTAGGAAGTACCACTCTTCTTCTGACTTCATGCAGCTAACTTTATAGTAAAGACATGTAGGAAATTAACATAAAACATAATAGATAATTTATATATTCTATTACCTGGAGATAGAGTAAGGATAAATAGAACAAGTTAGAAATAAAAAAAAAATTAAGGGGATTACATTTCAGCAAATATGAAGTGAAATCTAAGCAAGCTCAAACTAGGTGAACTGTATAGCCATTCAGATGTCAGTACATCAGGAATAATGTTTGGTATGTGAAAGAAACTGTAATACTGATATGGATGACAAGAAGTGAGCAGAGAGTGATACAAAGGAAGTTACAAAAACAATGTGAGTTGGCAGGTGAGGGAAAAAGTATAGTCAAAGACTCCAAGGCTTTTGACTTCAAATAGTGGAAGAATAGCATTTTTATCTATGTGGATGGGGAAGGCTGGACCTAGATTAGAAGAGAAAATTGTGAATTCAGTGTTCAAACATGTTACATTTGAGATGTCTATTAAACATCAAATTGTAAATCTTAAATGTGAAGTTGGTTATAGAAGCATACATTGAAGTATTCATGAAAAATGACATTGAAATCTAAGTTCCTTTTGGTGCAAAATTGTAAAAAGCCATGAATAGCTTTCACATAATATCCATTTTCCTTGAACACTTTTAAGATCTCTCAAATGCATGTATCAGTTCATATGAATATGTGTTGGAGATACAATTTTTAAAATTGTTGACATAAATAGGAGGTCCTAAATTCATAAGCAAAATTTAGATGAGCAGGTGATGGAGTTTAAAGAGAACAGGAAGAAGGACTGATCCCTGACGTACTCTGGCTACACGTAACTGCCACATGGAATACATGATAATTGGAACAGTTGAATTTAAGTATTTTTCAGAAGAGTAAGAAAATAAACTAACATAGAAATGTTTAAACCCCTAGATGTTGCAATTTCAAGGTTGCCTTGAATTCTGGAAACCGTTTAAAGATTCTGTTTGGTTTCCTTAAACATTTTTGAGTAGGATTTAAAAAAAAATATTTAGCTATTTATTTGAGGATCAGAGTTACACAGAGAGATAGATGTTGCATCTCCTAGTTCACTCCTCATATGACTACAACTGCTGATGCTGGACCTGGCTGAGGCCAGGAGCCAGGAACTTCATCCTGGTCTCCTCTGTGGGAACTAGGAGCTTTATCCAGGTTTCCCACGTTGTTGTCTGAGGTCCAGGCATGTGGGCTATGTTCTGCTGCTTTTTCTAGGTCATTAGTGGGCAGCTGGGTCAGAAGTGGAGCGGCCAGCAACTGAACCAATGACCATATGGAATACCGCAACACCAGTCTCCTTTATTTTCATACTAAGAAAATATATAGCACAATACAACACACATTATTCATGAAAATTTGGTCATGTATGGATAAGTGCATTCACTTAGTTGTACAGTTGAGATTTTCTTTCAGATGACACTACAGAGTCATTAGTTAGCAAACGTTCATAACACATACACCATTAGTGACCATGGAGACAATTTATACTGTAAGTTTAACTACATCTATAATGTTGATATAAAAAAGTTAAGTAATTCCATAAACAAACCTTAGAATATGTTGGCAATTTCAGGGCATACAACTAGAGGCAGAAAAGAGGTCATCTTAAAAATTCTGTCCAGGGGATGGGCACTGTGGCGTGGCAGGTAAAGATGCTGCCTGCAGTGCTGGCATCCCATGTGAGTGCTGGTTTGGTTCCTGACTGCTCCGCTTCTGGTACAGCTCTCTTGTGGCCTGAGAAGGCAGAGGAAGGTTCAAGCAGTTGGGCCCCTGTGCCTACTGGGAGACATGGAGGAGGCTTCTGGCTCCTGGCTTCGGATTGGCCCAGCTCCGGCACTGCGGCCATTTTGGGGGGGGGCGGCAGGTGGAGGACCTCTCTCTGACTCTTCCTCTGCCTTTCAAATCAATAATTCCATTTTTGTTGCTGCTGTTGTTACAATGTATTAATTGAATTCTGTGTTTTCTGTGAAAATAACATTGTATTCTGTTCTGGTACTAAGGATAAAAAGATGAGAACAAAAATAGATTTTAAAATGTTTTGGCTTTCAAAATCACCACTTATCATATATCCTTCAAGAAAACTGAATATAAATATAAAAAGTAATATAGCGTTCATTTCAAATAAGTATTTACCTTAAGTTAATGAGCTAGTTGCAATATATTTAATGAGTTAACTGGTGCATATTAATTAAATCTCCATTGTTTGCTCAAAATCTCTTTTGGAGGATTTCATGCCATCTGGTTAACTTACTTTAAAAAATGACAAAAGCAATAAGTACTTAATTGCATTCCTATTAATGCATGGTTGTTTCTAAACATGTGAACCTTTTAATGAGCCTTTTATAAGGTTTACTGAAAGAATATTGTATAGAGGAGAATAAATATTTTAACTCATTTGCTGCTAACAGTAGGTGCAAAATAATGAAAAATGTCTTTAGTTGGGATTCAAGTTTTATGTGAAAATAAATTATCCTGTGCTACAAGTTAAGTGACTTTCTAAAAAGTCTTCCAACTGTGTTTATTTCCTGCAGTGTATCTACAGATGTTAGATTTAACTTTCTCTCTGCCTTTTTTATGTCCCAGAAAAGAAATGTCCTTAATGGAGACATATACAATTGCTTAACCTTAGTGTGACACTGAATAGGGAAGTTTAAAGCTTTTGTTTTGAGTTAATCTCTCCAAGGATGGGAGATATATCAGGACTGAAGTGTGTCAGTCAAAAAATGGACATTTTATAGAAAATGTGGCAAACCATAATTTGTAAATAGACTAAGTCCTGAATGTAGTTTTTAGTTTTCAAATATTTTAGAATCTGGAAAACATTTTTCTTCCCTTATAGATCAAGGTTCTTCAGCCAACCTGAAAACACCCATAGATCTAACCTATAATATCCCAGAAACAGATTTTATAATAGTGCTTTTCAGATGGCAGGCCATGACTCTTCTAGTGGGTTTTGAATGAATTAAAATGGTCATTTTTATCAAAATGGAAAAAGATAGAAACATATTGAATGAATTTTGCATTTCAAGCATAAGAATGTTTTTGTGAAAAGTTTGAAAAAATGTATGGATGTGTCTGTTTTATACATGTATATATATGTTTGGAATTGCAAAATCAAGTGTTTTTTTATACTGCATGACACTTTCAGGAATTTTAAAAATAACTGGTTTAAGTGTCCTTTAAAAACTAATGATCAACAACAAGAGTCACTGTGTACTTACTCCTCATGTGGGATCTCTGTCCTTAATGTGTTGTCCAATATGAAGTAATGCTATAACTAGTACTCAAACAGTATTTTACACTTATGTTCTGTGTGGGTGCAAACTGATGAAATTTTTACTTAATATATACTGAATTGATCTTCTGTATATAAAGATAATTGAAAATGAATCTTGATGTGAATGGAATGGGAGAGGGAGCAGGAGATGGGAGGGGTGCGGGTGGGAGGGAAGTTATGGGGGAGAAAAGCCATTGTAATCCATAAACTGTACTTTGGAAAATTATATTTACTAAATAAAAGTTTAAACAAAAAAACTAATGATCATTCTCTCTGCCTAAATTCTGTCCTTTACACAGTTGCAAAAAACTTATGTCTATCAAGCTATTTTTATACATTTGAGTCTGTAGTTTTTCTAGATAAAAACATGAAACATTTTTGGAGTTGCATTCCAAGAAAAAAATTCAACAAAATTGCTTCTGTATATGTATTTCTAAAAATAGTTCTTATTTTGCTCTTTGGTAAATAAACAGCAATAGCAAGTAGTTCACATGAATGAATACAATGAGTTTTTTAACTCTATATTTTATTTATAAAGATTTATTTTTTAAAGGCTTTGTTTATCTATTTGAAAGAGAGGGTGAGAGAGATCTTCCAACCTCTCATTTACTCCCCAGATGGCTGCAATGATCAGTGCTGGGCCAGGCTGAAGCCGAGAGTCAGGAGATTCATGTGGGTCTTCCACATGCGTGGCAAGGGCCACATACTTGGGCCATCTTCTGCTGCTTTTCCCAGACCATTAGCAGGAAGCTGGGACTGAGGTAGAGTAGGTGGGACAGAAACAGGTGCCCATAGGACAGCGGCCCCGATTTATTTCACAGAGAGAGAGAGAGAGAGAGAGAGAGAGACAGAGATTGTCCACCTGCTGGTTCATTCTCCAAAATGGCTGCAATGCCAGGCGTGAGGCAGGCTGATGTTAGGAGCTTCATCTCGGTCTCTCACATGGGTGGCAGAAGACGAAATACTTGGGCCACCTGCAGCTTTCCAAGGTATATAAGACGGAGCTGCACAGGAAGCAGAGCAGTCAGGACTTGAATGTACCCATATGGGATGACAACATTGCAGACCATGGCTTAACCTGTTACACCACAATGCCAGCCCCTAACTTTATGTTTAAACAAATAAACCAAACATATCTGAGTTTAGGTAATGCTTATGAAAATGAAGTTGCTTTGGAGCCTCTCTTCAGAACCTGTATCTGTTAATTCATGAGTTAAATGGATGAATAATCCAGAGAGAGAGAAACCTGTGTCCCTGAGAGTTTATGGAGAAGAGAAAGGAACATTTATGAGCTTTCTTTCTCTTCATTGAAGGTGGAAACATGGATAAATGTTACAACTTAAGGCAAGATGAAGCCATCAGAGACAAGTACAGAAGGAAGTTCTAGATTTTTATCATAAGTTGTAGCAGAAGTGTATCTGGGAAAACTAACAAAAACTTGAAATCCTATTTTGGAGGATGTCCCCAGGTTTTGTTTTCTTAATGTCTATCTGAGTTACACATAGAAAATATGAATCTTGAAGAAATTAGGGGAAAGGTAGAAAATTAATTCAGAGTATAGATATTAGGAAAAGTAAAACTAGGTAGGGTAATCTGGATGGAGAGAAACACTGGCTTTGATTTTGTCTCTGAAACAAGTCCATCCTTTGTCATTGAAGGTTTATAATAATAAACTGTAGAATCTAACTGGTTAATTAAACATAAAATGATATTTATCTCACAGATTGTTAGAGGAGCTAGAGAAGTGGAATTGAGTCTAAGCTTTGAAATATAATGAAATAATTTTCATTATATTTATATATATATTTATATATATGAAAAATCATGCCCGAGAACTGATGTAGTGAGGAAACTACAATAAATGCTGCTGTTGGCACTGCTGCCAGAGGTTGGACTGTATTCTAGGTGCAGTTGCAGGTAACACAGATATCACCTTTATAGCAACAATCCCACCTGGCAACAAATGCTCTCCTCAGAACTGGAAAACTCAGTTCCAATTCTCCCGGCAAACTGAGGATCTCAACAGAGCGTGTTTCCGTATATTGAGCATGTATGACCTAAATTTATATATATAAATATTTATAAATATAAATTTATATATATGTCTGGTGTTGGTAGAGCCTTTTTCTTCTGCTTTGGATGAAGAGGTGGCTGGGAAAGCCAATTTTCTGGGTTATTTATTGAAAAGGCTCGTTTCTCTGAAAAATCCTCATCAGGGCAAGATTATTCTAAATATATTAGGGAATTTGAACACTATTAAATATATGAGGGATCATCAAAAGTCTGTGGAAATTGTATAGTACAAATGAAACTACATTAGAAGGCAAAAATTTTTGCATAAAATAGACTTTGATTCCCTATTTCCATGCATTTTTTGAAGTACTCTCATTAAAGATGTTTTCATGCTTTGTTTGTTCATTTTGGAAACATCTTCTCTCAGGGATGACTATCTGAAAATTGGGACTGAAGTTGAGTTTGATTTGACCTCTTTGGAGAAACTTTTTTAAAAAATTAATTTATTTGAAAGACAGAGTTACAGAGAAGGTAAGGGAAAAACAGACTCAGAGACAGAAGAAGATCTTTGATCAGCTGGTTCACTGCCCAAGTGGCTGCAATGGCCAGGGCTGAGCCAGACTGAATCCAAGAGCCAGGAGCTTCCCCCAGGTCTCTCATGTGGGCCATCTTCTACTGTTTTCCCAAGACATTTGTAGAGAGCTGGATTGGAAGTGGAGCTGTCGGATATGCTGGAGCCCATTGCTGGTGGCCATGTAATCCACTACACCCAATGCCAGCTCTTGGATAAACTTTTTAAAGCCATCCTGGGTAAAGTCTCCCCGACTCTTAATAACTCTCACTCATGAAGTCATCTCATTCATAGAACATCATTTATATTGAAAAGTTGAATCCAGTGTCTTTGTTTTTCCTTCAAAGGCAGAATTCTCCCTGTCCAAAAATCATTACCCAAGGCAAGGCATGACACTTTCTAGTAGTTAGTGAACACCCTACTGAGATATTGTTGAAGAGCAAAGAGTAAAAGAAAAAATACTGGCTATCTATCAACAGAGTTAGAAGTTCCAGCATATAGCAGGAATATGGGTACCAATGAAAAAATCTGGGAAGTGGTCTCTGTTCCAACTACACATGTTCTACACAAACGCAGACAGGCAGTTCTCTGAAGATCTATTTAGAATTCTTTTTTTTAAACTTTTATTCAGTAAATATAAATTTCCAAAGTACAGTTTATGGAATACAATGCCTTTCCTCCCCATAACTTCTCTCCCACTGCACCCCTCCCATCTCCTGCTCCCTCTCCCATTCCATTCACATCAAGATTCATTTTCAATTATCTTTATATACAGAAGATCAATTCAGTATATATTAAGTAAAAATTTCATCAGTTTGCACCCACACAGAACATAAGTGTAAAATACTGTTTGAGTACTAGTTATAGCATTACTTCACATTGGACAATACATTAAGGACAGAGATCCTACATGAGGAGAAAGTACACAGTGACTCCTGTTGTTGACTTAACAATTTGACACTCTTGTTTATGGCGTCAGTAATCTCCCTAGCCTCTAGTCATGAGTTGCCAAGGCTATGGGAGCCTTTTGAGTTCACCGACTCTGATCATATTTAGACAAGGTCATAGTCAGAGTGGAAGTTCTCTCCTCCCTTCAGAGAAAGGTACCTCCTTCTTTGATGACTGGGATCTCACTCCCAGAGATCCTTCATTTAGTTGTGTGTGTGTGTGTGTGTGTGTGTGTGTGTTTTTTTTTTTTTTTTTGCCAGAGTGTCTTGGCTTTCCATGCCTAAAATACTGGCATCCAGATCCGAATGACTTAAGGGCTGATTCTAAGGCCAGAGTGCTGTTTAGGACATCTGCCATTCTATGAGTCTGCTGTGTATCCTGCTTCCCATGTTGGATCGTTCTCTCCCTTTTTTGTTCTATCAGTTAGTATTAGCAGATACTAGTCTTGTTTGTGTGATCCCTTTGATTCCCAGACCTATCAGTGTGATCAATTGTGAACTGAAATTGAAGAATTCTTATGTGGAGAAAGTGTTATAGTTGGAGATGAGAAAGAAAGCTGGGAATTTATTCAAAGATACTGCATGGAGGATTATTTTTTCACTCACTGTTGACTCAGTTGATTGTGTTCACTTTGTAGTGCGCATTGTGTGTACATGATTATATGCTTTCCTTCCTTCTTTTTTTTTTTTTTTTTTTTTTTTTGACAGGCAGAGTGGACAGTGAGAGAGAGAGAGAGAGAGAAAGGTCTTCCTTTTGCCGTTGGTTCACCCTCCAATGGCCGCTGATCTGAAGGCAGGAGCCAGGTGCTTCCTCCTGGTCTCCCATGGGGTGCAGGGCCCAAGCACCTGGGCCATCCTCCACTGCACTCCCTGGCCACAGCAGAGAGCTGGCCTGGAAGAGGGGCAACCAGGACAGATTCCGGCGTTCCGACCAGGACTAGAACCTGGTGTGCCGGTGCCGCAAGGCAGAGGATTAGCCTAGTGAGCCGCTGCGCCAGCCTATGCTTTCCTTCTATTTATACCCCCCCCCCAAAAAAAAAAAAAAAGGAAATCAGCCTTCTTCTTGTTGTTGATTTGTCTGGTCAAGTCCATGTTTATAGTGATGCTTTTGTTGATACTAGCCAGCCAGATAAAATGATTAAAGTGATATAAGCCCAAATCTCTGGGGCCAGCCTACTTCATTCAAGTTCGAATTTTCCCAGTCATTCTGAAGTGTTTAGTTGCTCTGTTGTTTCCCTCACTTGTAAAAAGGGGAATGAAAATAATAAGCCTATTCTTTGTTAGTCATTGCTATTAAATGAGTTAAGATATGTAAAGCAGTTGGAAAACTGCCTAGAAATAAATAATGTATAAGGAAGCATGTGCAATTATTATTACTTGGAATGAGTTTGTGCTGATTTTATGATTTCTCTATGGCCTGAACGCTATTCGCAAACACTTACATGACTAGTATGCCTATGTTCTGTGTTCTGGCATTATTTCCAGTTCCTTTCATTGAATTATTCCCATGATCGAATATATTGGCATGAGAAGAAGCCAGCAATAGATTAGGGACCGATCCAGGAGCAGGTGAAGAAGCCCACAAAGAGCAATTTTCCCTACTTCATTATCAGACCAGATCAGTTCTATCATTTTTCCCTCTTCTACAAGAAGAAAATGCAGAGTTCAGCAGACATTCCCAGTCAGATACAGTTATCATTTTGTTTCCTTTAAGCCAAGGAAACTTTTGAGCCAACAATAAGAAGGAATAATTCAACTAATATTAAACCAGAATATAAAATTTCTTCATTTACTGAAAACAGTTCAGTTAATCTAAACTATTGCTCAGATTTATCCAACAGTACATTAAGTCATTATACCTGTTCATATGTTGCAGAGTCAAATTTGTAGTAATGAGCAAATGAAACTTATTTGATTTGATTAGTTTAAGATGATGGTGGCTGGAGTGTGTTGTAGGCAAGATGTGAGTATATTTTTGATTGTATGTGCTTGAGACTGAGTTTGTGCTTATTTTAGAGCGTTGCATTCCATGCAGGGACAGAGTGCAGTGAGAAATACAGGCACATATATAAGAAAAAACTGCTACAGTTCTTTCCAGGACAGAACAGCTAGAATAAGGAGGAAGGACCTCACAACTCAGGTAAGGAGTGGGGCATTTGAAAATATTTAACTACTTTTGACTATTCATTTTAACTAATATTAATTTTAATATAATAACATCTCCAATAAATTTTCAAAGAATCATTTTTGGTAGAAATAAGTCCTAGCTATACCATTATTTTACACATATAGTACAACTTAATTTAATATGGCAACAATGTGATGTTTGCTACAATTGTCCTACATGTTTTATATAGGAAGTGTGAATTTTGTGTGTGGTTGGCCCTATTGACCTTGCACTTGAATTTTAAGTGTGGAATTACTGGTATCAGATTTATGGTAGGTGCTCATCTTTTATTGCTGTTCAGATATTTCCTCCTACTTAGCAGTAACTTACTACCAGAAAGCTCTGACTCTTAACATGAATAACAGCAGGATATAGCCTATTTGTTTTCCCATCATAATTTTCAAGGTAACTTCCCACAAATTTAAAACACTGTCTACCTTGCTTAGCCTAAGTTATTTCAGTGACATGAAGGTATTCTGGAATAGCAGTAAAATAACTTGAAAGTCCTTTGAGTGCTTTTGAAGTAGACACTTTTCAATGAAGTTTCTAATATAAATCTATGTTTTCTTCTTGTGGGGGTGTGAAGGAGTGCAGAGTACCAATAAAGACTTCAGAGACTTACAAGCACTATGTGAAGAATGTTTCAGTCTAGCAACAAAGATAGGAGTGTCTCTCAAAGACATAGTTGATAGCTAAGAAAAAATTGCTCACTGTAATGTATCCTTAGGTGAACTGAATTGCAAAAGATAAGTAGTCACCATTTTGAATTTAAAGTGAATACAGTCATTTAAAAATCAGACATATTTGGGGGAAAGCAGAAAGCTGTCATTACTGTCCTTATACTTAAGCTCTAGATTTGCTAATATCCACAGTTACAGCTATTTCCACGGAAACCATGAATGCTTCAAACATGATAGTGTTAAAAATGTGTGAACACACAGTGAAAGCAATGAGAATGAGGCTGATAGGGAGGCCCAGCTGGAGCTCTACCCTCAGGAAGTTGTTGAAAATGCTGGTCATTTTGTACCATCTGTTGAATTCTGCACACTAAAAGCAACGCTCTTCAGAGCTTGATTTTTTGAGCCAGGAATGAAGGATGGCTCTTACAGGGATCATTTAACAGGACTCATTGAACAGGAGGACAACCATCAGAGAGACAGTGAAATGTCTCCTGACTGTTCCACACCACATTAATTTTAAATGGACTGAGAAAAATATTAGCATTAATTCATTCTTGCACACACATATCCTCAACTTTACTCAGTAAGTGGAAAGGTCCATTCTCTTGTATGCTAAGTAGGTAGGAGAAAACCAGTGATATGGTCAGTAACTTACTCAGTGACACAAGGAGTTGCCTATGGAAGTTTTATAATGTCACAGCAAATTCAGATTCTAGATTTACCTTTAAATTGGTCATCAAAACCACTGTTAGCCTCCTTTTTTTTTTTTTTTTTTTTTTGACAGGTAGAGTTAGAGACAGAGAGAAAGGTCTTCCTTCCATTGGTTCGCTCCCCAAATGGCCGCTATGACCAGCTCTATGCTAATCTGAAGCCAGGAGCCGAAGCCAGGAGCCAGGTGCTTCTTCCTGGTCTCCCATGCAGGTGCAGGGGCCCAAGCACTTGGGACATCCTCCACTGCCCTCCTGGGGCACAGCAGAGAGCTGGACTGGAAGAGGGGCAACCGGGACTAGAACCTGGCGCCCATATGGGATGCCAGCGCTGCAGGTGGAGGATTAACCTAGTGAGCCATGGCGCCAGACCCTAGCCTCCTTTCTTTAACTCACTAACAGTCTTTTTCTGCAGAGACATAGGTTATTTTTAGGAAAAAGAAAAGAAAAAATGCAGAGAAGAAAATTAGTCTCAAATATTTGGAATTTTCTAATTTTTATTTGAGGGTTTTATGTATTTCTATTGGTGATGTTTCCCTTTATTTCCCTAGGAAAGTGTATGTATGATACTGCATATATTAATCATATATGCCTATTAGGTTCAGTGACTTTCAGAGTAAACAGCACATGGTCAGACTCAGTAAATATTCAATGGCAGAAAAATAAAGATCACAAATCCAAGCATATTCCTTTTTTTTTTTTTTTTTTTTTTTGACAGGCAGAGTGGACAGTGAGAGAGAGAGACAGAGAGAAAGGTCTTCCTTTGCCGTTGGTTCACCCTCCAATGGCCGCCACGGCCGGCGCACTGCATCTGGCGCACCACGCTGATCTGAAGGCAGGATCCAGGTGCTTTTCCTGGTCTCCCATGGGGTGCAGGGCCCAAGCACCTGGGCCATCCTCCACTGCACTCCCTGGCCATAGCAGAGAGCTGGCCTGGAAGAGGGGCAACCGGGACAGAATCCGGCGCCCCGACCGGGACTAGAACCCGGTGTGCTGGCGCCGCTAGTCGGAGGATTAGCCTAGTGAGCTGCGGCGCCAGCTTCCAAGCATATTCCTGATATAAGTACATAGAGAATTTGAAATAAATTTATTATATATTAAGGAAAAATATAGTCTGATAGTATTATCTGTTTAGAAATATTTGCTTGAAGAATAGAAAATATAAAAATTGTATTCATAACTTTTTTAGTTTTAAAGAAAACAAAAACATAAATTTATTTCTTGTAAGAAATTTGTATCTAAGTACATGAATGATTTTCATTAAATTTAAATTAACAGAAATTTTATCTCCCATTTGTTGAAACAATTGTCATTGTCCTATATTTTTCTATTACTGAGGAAAACTTTAAATAAAATTGCTAAGTGAGTGTAATTAATTAGGATAAGAACAACTCACAAGATAACCTTTAAACCTAGAGGATGTATCTCTTCAAGGTGAACACATATAGCATTTTTTTGTGATTTCAGCAGTACAACCAATAGAAAATTATGTCATTATTGAGAGGAAAAAAGCATTTATCATGAAAATATTTTTCTCTTTACCTTTCTTCCAAAAGAGTACTTAAAACTTTTGATTTTATTAACATTTAAATTATTCTGAAAGAACCTTGAACAAATATTAGTTATTGGTATGTCAATAGTAATATTGAGAGCATTTATAAATATTTGTATGTTCAGGAATGTAAATATCTAATTGTGTCATAGTAACTTTTGTATCCTTTCAAGGATTTAGCATAACCAAAAACAGAGTTTAATTTTGCTCAAACATGAGTAGTTTTGCTAAAACCATATATTACCATATGATGCTAAAATGGAAAATAAAATGTCTATTCTATAGAGAAGTGAGAATAGGAGTAAGAGAACATAGTTTAATCTCTGAAAAATACTCACTGCAGAGGAATGAAAGATCAATGATTGAGCTACTGGGCTGAGCTGAAATGAAGGTAGTGATTGTTTCTTTATGGAAAAGTGCAATTATGTATTGAATTTGCATTAACTGATACATTAAGGTATAACAGTAAACAAATAAAAATGGCTTATAAATGCTAGTTAGTGATGAGAAAGTCAATTGAATGTTGAAAGACTTATAATTCCTAAAATAGATTTCCAAAGGGATCGCAAGGATTAAGTACCCATAACCAAAGTCAAGTTTCATTATGATATGCATCATCTAAAAAAATGATTTGTACAAAATGGTCATCTAGAAATAAGGAATTAAGATGAAGTGAATAAAATCTATAACTCTAAGGACCTTTATAATTAAAAAATTATGTGATAAAATAAAGTACCTTCCTTTTCAACGTCTGGACTTAGGTTTCAAGACAAAACAAAATAAATAAAAAAAGTGAATAGGATTGGTCTATATTTGACATTAATCTCTTTTTATTTTCAATGTGATATTTTTCAAATGTAATATTAGCTTTATGAGATAAAATAATTTCTTTTTTGAATTTGTTATTTATATGAGGTGAACAAATTTCACATATTTCATAGATAGAGATTTAGGAACATAGCGATACGTCACACCCTACCCTCACTCTTTCCAATGCTCCCACCCTCTCCTACTTCCTTTTTTTAAAATTCTTACAGTGACACATTTTCAGTTTATTTTACAATCATAAGCTTAACCCTCCACCAAGTAAAGAATCCAGAAAATAGGGATAAGAAACAAAACAAAACACTGTTCGTCAACATTAGGGACAAAGGCTACAAACAATAATCAACAATCAAAATGTCAGTTTTGCTCATACACATTGCATTTTTTTTATTCTTATTAGCTACCACAGATCATGGAAAACATGATATTTGTCTTTTTGGGACTGGTTTATTTCATTTAGTGTAATGACTTCTAGTTGCATCCATTTTGTTGCAAAATGCAGGATTTCATTCTTTTTTTATGGCTGAATAGTATTCTGTGGTTTATTAATACCACATTTTTTAATCTGTTCATCAATTGATGGACATTTTGGTGGATTCCATATCTTAAGCTATTGTGAATTAAACTGCAAAAACTTGGGGCACATATTCTCTTTCATATGCTGATTTCATTTCATTTGGATAAATTCCCAGGAGTGGGATGGCTGGGTCATGTGGTAGATCTGTTTTCAGATTTTGAGGAATCTCTATCTCTGTCTTCCACAATGTCTGTACTAGTTTACATTACCACCAACAGTGGATTCTCACCAGCATTTACTGTTCATTGATTTCTCTATGAAAGCCATTCTAAGTGGGGTTAGGTGAAACTCCATTGTCGTTTTTACTTGGATTTCCTGGATAGCTAATGATTCTTAGCATTTTTTTTTTCATGTGTTTCTTGGCCATTTGAATTTCCTCTTTTGAAAAATATCTGTAAAAGTACTTTTTTCCATTTCATAACTGGATTGTTTGTTTTATTGCTGTTGAGTTTCTTGAACATCTATGGATTCTGTATATTAATCCTTTATCAATTGCATAGTTTGCAAATATTTTGTCCCATTCTGTTGGTTGCCTCTTCACTTTGTTGAGTGTTTCATTTTCAGTGCAAAAGCTTCTTAGCTTTATGTAATGCCATTTGTCCGTGTTTGCTTTTTTGTTGCCTGTTCTTCTGGGGTCCTTTCCAAGAAGGCTTTGTCTATGCCAATGTCTTACAGAATTTCCCCATTGTTCTCCTCTAGTAATTTGATGGTAACAGGTTGTAGGTACAGATCCATGATCCATTTTAAGTTGATTTTTGTATGAGTTGTAAGAAAGGGGTCTTATTTCATACTTCTGCATATGGAGACCCAATAATCTAAGCACAATTTGTTGAACATACTGTGTTTTATCTAGGCATTAATTTTAGCTACTTTGTCAAAGATTAGTTGGTTATAGATTCATGGATTGATTTCTGGAATTTCTATCCTGTTCCATTGGTCTGCTTCTCTATTTATATGCCAGTACCAGGCTGTTTTGATTATTACTGCCCTGTGGTATCTCCTGAGATCTAGTATTGTAATGCTTCTCGCTTTGTTTCTGTTTTATGAATACTTTAGCTATTAGGGGTCTCTTGTGTTTCCATATAAATTTTAGCATCATTTTTCCTAGATCTGAGAGGAATGTCCTCTATATTTTGATTGGTATTGCATTGAATCTGTAATTGCTCTCAGTAGTATGGACATTTTGATGATATTAAATCTTCCACAAACACTAAAGAGCTTCCATTTTTTTTGTTTCTTATTCTATTTATTTCTTTAATGTCTTATAATTTTCATGTATAAATCTTTTACCTCCTTGGTTAAATTTATTCAATGTGTTTAAAATTTTTCCAGCTATTGTGAATGGGACTGATCTTTCTCAGCCATAGCATTTTTTGTGTATACAAAGACTACTGATATTTGTGTTGAGGAATATTCCTTCTATACCCAGTTTGGTTAAGGATTTCATCATGAAAAGATGTTGTATTTTATCAAATGCGCTCTCTGCATCTATGGAGATAATTATATGGGTTTTACTCTTTATTTTGTTAATGTGATATATCACATTTATTGATATGTGAATGTTGAATAATCCCTCCAAGCCAGGGATAAATCCTACTTAGTCTGGGTGAATGATCTTCCAGATGTGTTTTTGGATTCAATTAACTAATATTTTGTTGAGGAATTTTGCTTTTATGCTCATTAAGTATATTTTCTGTAGTTCTCTTTCTTTGTTGTATATTTTTTGGTTTTGGAATTAAGGAGATCCTGGCTTCCTTGAAGGCATTTTGGAGGATACCCTCACTTTTGATTGTTTTGAACAGTCAGAAAAATTGAAGTTAGTTGTTTAACAGTATGATATAATTCAGCAGTTAAGCTATCTGTTCCTGGGCTTTTCTTTGTTGGGGTATAATTCAATCTCTGTTTAGGTTATTGGCCTGTTTATATTTTCTATGTCTTCATGACTGAATTTTGGTAGATTCTATGTGTCCAGTAAGCCATTTCTTCTAGATTTTCCAATTTGTTGGCATATAACTATTGTAGTAATTCCTATCAAATCTTCCTATTTATGTGGTATCTGTTAAATTTCCTTTTTAATCTTGACTTTTATTGGTTTCAATATTTTCTCTTTATTTTGGTTTTTGGGCCAATTGTATAACAATTTTGTTTAGTTTTTCAAAAAATTAGCTCTTCCTTAGACTGATCTTTTGTATTATTTTTCAGTTTCAATTTTGTTTATTTTTCCTAATTTCTAATGGTACTAATTATAAGTCTACAATCACTGAATTATGATTTTTGGTAATTAGCTTTCCATTTGATTTTGACATTTATTTTCTGTTTTCCCTCATTTCTTTTTTAAAAAGATTTCTTTATTTACTTGGGAGGCAAAGTTCCATACAGAGAGAAGGATAGATGGAGAGGTCTTCCATCTTCTGGTTTACTCCCCAAATGGCTGCAACAACTGACACTGGGCCAAATCCAGAGCCAGGAGCCAGAAGCTTCTAGATCTCCCACATGGGTGAAGGAGCCCAAGCACTTGGGCCATCTTCCATGTTTTCTAATCCAGCAGGGAGCTGAATTAGAAGCGGAGTAGCTGCGACTCAAACCAGCACCCATTTGGGATGCCAGCACTGCAGTCAGATGCTTAACCTACTATGATACAGTGCCACCCCCCATTCTTATTCCTATAACCTATTATTGAATGTTCATTTGCTCTTCCTCTTAAAAATTCCAGGTTGTCATTGCTAGTTAGTATCTCAGAAGTTTTAAAAATTTAAAAAATGTGCCTAATGTACTTCTAACAGTGAATGCTGAAATTAAGTCTTCTTGCTCACTTAGAATTAGTTAGACCTCGTCTCTTCATTATATTGCTTGCCTATACCTCATATTCTCCTTGAGTAGCTACTCTTATCATTTTCAAATGGTCAAAGGAGACAATACAAAAAATGCAATTACAGGAGAAAAAAAACGATATCATGCTTCTGATATGGAAAAGAAGATTGTTGAAGAAAAAAAATGACCATGTAGAATTTTATTTTAACTTCCAGGGAATCTTTGATCTTATTCAATAATAGAGACCATTTAACTGTTGTAGAAGAATATTATCATCCTAGTTATGTAAATTAAAAATTGTAAACTGTTTTGAAGAAAATATAAAACAGTAAGAAAAAAGACTTGATACTACATCTTATGGAGCTCTCATTCTGGTGGATAGATAAAACTTTGAAAAATAACTGCAAATGGGAAACGAGTTTTTGTAATATGAAAAGCTAACCAGTCCAAACAGCCAACAAGTGAATATTACAGTTAGTGATATTGGAGACTCCATTTATAGGTGTGACTTACTTTATTGAAGAGTGGGATAAGTGTTTAAAGGGGAAATAAAACAAAAATGTTGGTAGGATATTGTGATGAATTAAAAAATAATCACTGAAATCTCAACTCTAAAATTTGAGAAAAAAGTAACTGAAAAGAAATAGTTTTTATTTTGTTAAAGGGACAAAACTGATGCTATACAACCTAATAAATAAGCATGTTTAAGAAGTTGTTAATTTGGGGCCGGCGCCATGGCTCACTTGGCTAACCCTCCGCCTGAGGCGCCAGCATCCCATATGGGCACCGAGTTCTAGCCCTGCTGCTGCTCTTCCAGTCCAGCTCTCTGCTGTGGCCCAGGAGTGCGGTGGAGGATGGCCCAAGTGCTTGGGCCCTGCACCCACATGGGAGACCAGGAGGAAGCACCTGGCTCCTGGCTTTGGATCAGCGCAGCGTGCCAGCCATAGCAGCCATTTGGGAGGTGAACCAATGGAAGGAAAATATTTCTTTCTCTCTCTCTCTCACTGTCTAACTTTATCTGTCAAATAAAAAAAAAGTTGCTAATTTAATATGTCAAAAAGTTTTTCAACAAGTGTAGTTAATTAAAAGAAAAATTTAGAACAATTTATCCTTTAACAAGAATATAACCAGGTAGTTATTTAAACCAAATTTTATTTCCAGCTACTAATTTGACATTGAATATTATGTTCTGTGGGTAGCGATTTTGAAATAATCTAATAAAATATATTTTAAAGTTTGAAAAAAATGATTAATTAGATTTATCGCATTTCAAGTATTCATTTGGAGAAAACAAATACATAAAATTATATTAAAATCACTAATTTACAGTACTGCTGATGGCTAATTACTATTATTTTTTATTTTAAGACTCATTGAAACATATTCAAATCCCTAAAGTACTGATGTAGAAATTTATGGTCCTAATGCATGACAGAATTATTTCCATGACCTTTTAGGAGACAGGCATGGACTAAGAGGCTCATTCTATAGAGGAATATTTTCTAATAAATAATTCAATTTTTCATTTTTCTTTTTTTACTGATATTAGTTTTAATTTACTAAGTGAAAAACTTTGAGTCAAATACATTCACGTCCTTTCTTCCTTTTATATTTTATTGTCAGTTGCATTCTCTGAGTCATTGCTAAATAAAATATATAATAATAACTCTCCTTGAAAGTAGAAGCTCAATAAGAGATGTATGACTACCATGTGTTTTTATTTTTAAAGATTTTTTTAATTTGAAAGGCAGAGTTACAGAGAGGCAGAGGCGGGGGGGGGGTGACTTCTATCTACTGGTTCACTCCCCAGATGGCCACAATAGCCAGATCTGTGCCGATCCAAAGCCAGAAGCCAGGAGCTTCCTCTGGGTCTTCCACGCAGGTGCAGGGGCCCAAGGACTTGGGCCATCTTCTACTGCTTTCCCTGGCCATAGCAGAGACCTGGATTGGAAGTAGAGCAGCTGGGACTTGAACCGGCACCCATATGGGATGCTGGCACTGCAGTTGGTGGCTTTAACTGCTATGCCACAGTGTCGGCCCCTACCATGTGTTTTATGTTACCACTTCAGTTATATCCCATACTCACTCATGGACCTAAAGCTACACACAACAGATAATATCAAAAGTATGACTGACCACAAATCAAGACCCCTTCCTAAATGACTCAGCGAAACATAGGCTATGTGGTTGATTCAATGAGTATAGAGAAATTTACCTTCTCTTGAGTGCTATATAATGAGTTAGCATAAAATTCATCATTTAAATTAAGGCATTTTTAGAGTAACAAATTAGTAATTTTTAGAGGCAATAATTGTACACTAGAACTGTGATGGGTGAACCGGATGCAATGTCCCATTTGCCATAAAAATTAAGAGGGCAAAAATTCACACGTCACATTTTAGGCTATATGACTATTATGCATTATGCCAAAAAAAAAAAAAAAAAGCTAACATCTATATTGTGGCCTTAGGAACTTTCTTTTCTTTTCTTTTCTTTTCTTTTTTTTTTTTTTTTTTTTTTTTAACAGGCAGAGTGGACAGTGAGAGAGAGACAGAGAGGAGAAAGGTCTTCCTTTGCCGTTGGTTCACCTCGCAGTGGCCGCTGTGGCCAGTGCACAGCGCCAATCCGAAGCCAGGAGCCAGGTGCTTCTCCTGGTCTCCCATGTGGGTGCAGGGCCCAAGCACTTGGGCCATCCTCCACTGCACTCCCGGGCCACAGCAGAGAGCTGGACTGGAAGAGGAGCAACCGGGACAGAACCAGGCGCCCCACCGGGACTAGAACCTGGGGTGCCAGCGCTGCAGGTGGAGGATTAGCCTAGTGAGCCGTGGCGCTGGCCAGGAACTTTATTTCTTAAATAAAACCCATTATTAGTTTAAAACTAAGATGGATGTAAATGGATTAGACTATAAGTTGGTCTAGAAAATTATATAGGACCATCAATTGATTGCTTATAGATACATTTAGGCAATATTCTAGTTTACAGTGATTATATCAAGAGTAAGATAAAAGAATATCCATACAAAATTCAAAATATAGAATATAATTCAATACAAAAATGGACAACCATATGCAAAACTAAATCATAAAAATCACTTGAGATGTAAATTTCCCTTCAAAAATGGAAATTTAGACTCTCTCATTATAACAGTATATGGATAGACAAAATTAAGGATTTTATAGGGGCCAAAGAAAATAAAGTTTTATGACCTTGTCTAAATATGATCAGAGTCTGCGAACTCAAAATTCCTCCATAGCCTTGGCAACTCATGACAAGAGCTTAGGGTGATTACTGACGCCATAAACAAGAGTGTCAATTTTTTAAGTCAACAACAGGAGTCGCTGTGCACTTACTCCTCATGTAGGATCTCTGTCCTTAATGTGCTGTACATTGTGATTTAATGCTATAACTAGTACTCAAACAGTATTTTACACTTTGTGTTTCTGTGTGGGTGCAAACTGTTGAAAGCTTTACTTAATATATGCTAAATTGATCTTCTGTATATAAAGATAATTGAAAATGAATCTTGATGTGAATAGAAGGGGAGAGTGAGTGGGAGAGGGGATGGTTGTGGTGGGAGGGAAATTATGGGGGCGGGAAGCCATTGTAAGCCATAAACTGTACTTTGGAAATTTATATTCATTAAATAAAAGTTAGAAAAAATAAATTAATCTCTAAGGAAAGTTTGAATTTCAGGGCTGGATTAGACTGACTTTCACCACTCTTTGTGGAGAAGCATTCTGAACAAAAAGAAACTGATCAGAGAGACACACAGGTATACTGAGTTGTTACAATAGAGCTTAATGTGTGCACACAGACAAAAAAAATAGAATAAGAAAATGGGGTAAGTGAAGTCAGGAAGCTCTTCAAGGGACTGCAATATAAGATATAGCTCTGAAATTGTGAAAGTCCTAAAGGATAAATTTCTGGTGGTCTCTAGTTTTGCTGCTGAATCTGGTTTATAGGATAATTGTCAAGTTCACTAGCTGCCATGAAAAATCCTTATAATGAGGGATTCATCACCTTTTTCTGTTAGATTGAGATCTCTTCTCATAGTATCTATCATTATATTATAACTCACTTTCTTAAAGGCCAGAGTTCTTGATTCATTGTAGCTTCTGGATTTCTTTTGAGCTTTTCAATGAGGCACAGTCTCACCTCTTAAAACTTGTAAACAATATCCACCCTACTGTCAATAAACAAACTCTGACTCAATTCATTGAGGTACCTAGGGTGATAAACTGAACATCTCTCCTGCTAAAAATGATTTGCTTTCAAAACATAGATCACAAGTCATTAGTTCAATGCCATTCAGAAACTCATAATATTTTAGGGTAGAAGAGGAACTCAGAGTCCAATTTTGGACATGCTTATTGAATACTAGTGGAGTTCTTAGACACTTTCTGTAAGGGAAAGTGTCACAAAAGTTGACAGGCAAAAACCAAGAGTATGGTTAGGTTTTAATTAGGCAGAGAGGGAGATAATTACAGCAGTACATTTACCTATTGCGTCCTTCTTCTATTCTGGAAACAATGCTAAATTTACTTGTATTTTCTTATTTACTACTTACAGCATCATCCTTTTTACAATGTGTAATAATAGGTACACACACACACACATAAGCTAAATAAAAGCAGGAGTTTTGCATCATATATTCTTCATCATTTAGGAGTGTGTTTGCCACAAGTAGGGATACAATATACACATATTCAACGAATAAGTAACTGCATGTGACTGTATAAGTGAGAGAGTGTTAGTGAATGACCAATCCTGAAATTGGATGCTATTTCTTACTCCTAATTATGGGCAACCCCACTCCAACCCCCAAATACAAAACTGAAACTTTGGAATACTAGCAAAAAAAAAGTGAACATTTGATCCCTGGTTGTCTGAATCCAGAGCAGGGGCCTTATTTGACCAAGGCAAATTAGTTGGCATAAACAGGTGATAATGACAAGTCTGATGTTGAAAGGTAAATTGGTTAATGTTTGAAGTTCTGATTTTTGAGGAAATTAATGTTGCTGATCTGTGTAAGAATAGTGGGTCATAGCTTCCTAAAGATTTGAAAAAAATACTGATTTGTTTGTTAAATGATATCTACCCATCTAAGTATGAACATTTTACAACTGGTGAATGGAGATAAACTTTGTATTACTAAGGTGGACAAAATTGAATATGCAAATAAAAGTTGAAAGAACAAAACTAAACACATCTTTGTATGTTTTAACATATCCTTTGAATCAAGTTTTATGTAAAAGTTGCATAAGTGAAATCTAAAAAATGTTGATCTCTCAGAAGCTGAAAATACAAAGGTGGTTACTAGAGGTTGGGAAAGTAGGAGGGGAGGGGATGGGTTATAGCTATAGATAGGAGTAAGAAGTTCTGGTATTCATTTCCTCATAAGGAGACTATAGATAATTATAATGTATAGTGTAATTTTCTAAAAATATAGAAGAAAATATTTTGTGTTTTTTTATAAAAATGTTAAGGTTTGAGAAGATAAATGTTTATCCTTATTATACATTACACAGTATATGCATGTATTGAAATATTACATGTTACACCATAAATATGTATAATTTTTATGTCTCAAGTTTAAAAGATTGTATTCACTGGTACTATTTAATATAGTGGCAAAGTGAAAAGATGTACTTGATGTGAATAGAATGATAGTACACAATTCAATCTTCTTGACAATGACTTACTCCCAATTAATTAGCTACATATCTAATTACTGAAATACATTACATCTAAACTAATTCATCCTTAGATAGGCAACTGAAAACTGATGGGACACAGTGCTCTAAAGGCATAGAAGAGTTTTATTGGAGAGTGATTAAAAATGTAAAAAGAATAACTATTTTCTTGATTTACATAAAAGATAAATTGTGGAAAGATTATTATTTGTTCTAAAATAGCTCCTTATTTTACATAAGAATTTATCAGTAAATTATTTTTGATAGGATTTTCCCTGGAGTGTATAAATAATTTTTGATTTACTAATATTTGATGGGCTATAAATTTTTAGATACATATTAACTGCATTGATCTATATACTTAATTTTTTCCAGAGTTAAAAATCATTACTCAGTATACAACAAAATCTTATTTTCTTAGAATTTAAAAGAAATTGAAACTGATAATCTTAGAAAAGTCTTGGACTTTAACAAATAAAATTAGAGGTGGCTTTTGATCTAGTTGTTTAGATGTTGGTTGGGATACCTACATCCCGTATTAGAATGCCTGTATGCAGTCTTGACTCCAATAAGGATTCCAAATTCTGGCTAATGCAGATGTGGAAGGCAGTAGGTGATGATGATTCAAGTATTTTGGTCATTGCTACCCATGTGGGAGACCTGGTTTGAATTCTTGGCTCATGGCTTCAGCCTTGTTGAGCCCTTACCATCTCAGACACTTGGGGAATAAACCATCGTATAGGAGTGCTCTCTGTCACTTTGTGTCTCTGCCTCTCCAACAACAAAAGAGAAAAAGTAAAAGAAAATTGGTATTTCAAATAACAGAAAAAATTAGTCTTCAATTTCAATGCAACAATGTTTCAAGCATTTTCTAGACAAGAATATGAAATTGGAAGTGTTTATGTACCCTTGGTGAGGATAAGGGGAGTGTTGCCATTAGAAAGAACATGACACAAAGCAGACCTTTGTGTAATCATCTAGTATACATATGGATCTTACTAGAACTCCTGTACTGAAGTTTAAAACTAATGAGTAGAAGCCGGCGCCGTAGCTCACTAGGCTAATCCTCCGCCTTGCGGCGCCGGCACACAGGGTTCTAGCCCTGGTCGGAGTGCCGGTTCTGTCCCGGTGCTCCTCTTCCAGACCAGCTCTCTGCTGTGGCCAGGGAGTGCAGTGGAGGATTGCTCAAGTACTTGGGCCCTGCACCCCATGGGAGACCAGGAGAAGCACCATGGCGGCCAATTGTGGGTGAACCAACGGCAAAGGAAGACCTTTCTCTCTCTGTCTCTCTCTCTCACTGTCCACTCTGCCTGTCCAAAAAAATAAATAAATAAATAAAAAATAAAAAAAAAAACTAATGAGTAGAACATGAAATAAATCTGGGAAGCTGAATATCATTTGTTTTTAATAAAAAACAGTTCATAGGGAAACATTTACAGCATTTATATATTTTTAACAATTAATAAAAAGCCGATTTGTTATAATAAGCTTTTGCCTAAGGAGAATTATCTACTTTTGTTGGGAATTGTGTTGATATACTTCTCTTTATTTTCTATCTAAAGATATTATACTGAAAATATTTGATAATACACACATGAACTCATCATATAGAAATTTAGGTATATTTTTCCACACACACAAACACACACAGTTACACACACACACTTTCTTCTAGATACTTAGATCACATACAGTAGTATATCCTGCTTAATTATTTAGTGGTATATATTTTTTAAAGATTTATTTTATTTATTTGAAAGAGTTACAGAGAGAGGTAGAGACAGAGAGAAAGGTCTTCCATCCACTGGTTGACTCCCCAGATGGCCACAACAATCAGGGCTGCGTTTATCTGAAGCCAGGAGCTTCTTCCAGGTCTCCCATGTGGGTGCAGGGGCCCAAAGACTTGGGCCATCTTCCACTGCTATCCCAGGCCATAGCAGAGAGCTGGATCAGAACAGGAGCAGCTGGGACAAGAATTGGTGCCCATATGGGATGCCAGCACCTCAGGCCAGGGCTTTGATTCACTGCGCCACAGCACCAGCCCATTCAGTGGTATATTAAATAATTTCTCACATTTAAAAATATTCTGTGAAAAACTCATTTATAGCAAGATTGTGATTTAAAATTATTTCATTTTGAACTTCAGTATTGAACACTATAATTAATATCTTAAGAATTTTTGTGAAATCTTTAAATTTGGATAACCATCTTAAAATTGAATTATTTGATAAAAATATATAATGATATATTTGATAAATATATATAATGATATAATTTTTTTGATGAACAGAGTGGACAGTGAGAGAGAGACAGAGAGAAAGGTCTTCCTTTTCCATTAGTTCACCCCCCAATGGCCGCTGCGACCGGCGTACTGCGGCCCGCGCACCACGCGGATCCGAAGCCAGGAGCCAGGTGCTTCTCTTGGTTTCCCATGCGGGTGCAGGGCCCAAGGACTTGGGCCATCCTCCACTGCACTCCCTGGCCACAGCAGAGAGCTGGCCTGGAAGAGGAGCAACCGGAACAGAATCTGGCACCCTGACCAGGACTAGAACCCAGGGTGCTGGCACCGCAGGTGGAGGATTAGCCTAGTGAGCTGTGGCACTGGCCAATAATGATTCTTTAATGCAAAGATAATTGATCTTTTTGATGTCTTGTATAAGGGTACTTCAAAAAGCATACAGATCAATAGAATTAAAAGCTAAATTTATTTTGGTGCAAAAATTGTTAAAAATTATTTTTTCATAGTATACATTTCCATTCACTTGTTGAGGGCTCTTATTGTAAGTCCTTTATTAATGAATTTTCATGATATAGATTGTTTTCTACATAGGCAATAGAGTAATATATGAGACCTTTCTTACAGTTAACAATGGTTAAAGAACCTGATCCTGATTCTTATTATTCTATACTAAGAACCAAAACAATTACTTGAGCATGACTTTTCCACTAGGGTCTGGAAGTCCAAGAATAAGGGGCTTGAATCTGCACTTCCTATTCCACAGTCAGCCTTTTCTATTGCTGTTCCCATCCCAAACATGAAATATCTACCAAAAAAAATGTTTTTTCTCTTTATCTTTCTCCCTCCCCATCTCTCCATCTCTCCATCTCTCTTCTCCTCCTCCTCTTTCCTCCCCCTCCTTCCTCCTCCTCCTTCCTCCTCCTTCTTCCTCCTTCCTCCTCCTCCTTCCTCCTTCCTCCTCCTCCTTCCTCCTCCTCCTTCTTCTTTCTCCTCCTCCTCCTCTTCCTCTTCCTCCTCCTCTTCCTCTTCTTCCTCTTGCTCTCTCTCAGATTTACTTATTTATTTGAAAGGCAGAGTAACAGCGGGAGAGGAAGGGGGATATCTTTCATTTGCTGGTTTACTCCCCAAATGTCCCCAATGGCCAGAGCTGAGCTGTTCCAAGGCCAGGAGCCAGGAACTTCTTCCAGATCTCCCACCTGGGTCCAGGGGCACAAACAGTTGGGCCATCTTCCACTGCTTGCCCAGGCACGTTAGCAGGGAGCTGGATCTGCAGTGGAGTGCCAGAACTTGTATGGTCGCCCTTATGGGAAGCAGGCACTACAGGCGGTGGCTTTACTTGCTATGCCACAATTCACGCCCCAGATAGAATCCTTTTTGATGCCAGGATTGTCATTTAAAATGAGCACACACACACACACACACACAAAAACAGGAACAATAGAAAACTTGCATAAAACCAATGAATTTCAACTCAGATTCTAACCCAAAGTATTTTTTCTGTAAATGGGTTTCCTTTAATTATGTCACACATTTATATAGTGGGTAAAGTTTGCTGAGCTTCACAAAGAATATGTCAGTTAAAAGGGGTTTTAAATCTAAAGGTTTTTTCCTTAAATGTTATTTGAAATATTTGCAATTGCTACCATGTGCTTGTGTTTGTATAGAGTCATGTGACATACAGGTTCAGAAACTTGATGTAATACAGTATTTAACCTGATATGGGCTGTTTTCTTGTGGCTGCTCATAAGAAATGCAGATGTATTGCATATTGTCATATGCCTGTTAGTTAGGCCTGTGAACTCCTCGGTTGAGAAGAAAAGAAGATAAATAAATGTATGGTGTTAACTCCTTGAATTAGAAAGCAGACACTTTTAAACATGGTAGAGCTACCAGGGTTTGATTATTGTGTTAGGTCAGAAGTCAAAATGCCACAGCCACAGTATAGCTGGTCTTCCTGCAATGTGTATATGTAAAACGTAAGTGCTTTTATCTCAGTGGAGTACAGTGGATGGATGGTGATCCTGGCACTGGATTTCTTTTCTCCGCACGTTACTGAGCTAACTAAACCCAGCTAGCCTTTAACACAACTCCTAGCAGTAGGTTTGCACATTTTGGAACACCTATGTTACGTGCTCTTCTGAAATCTGTCAGCTTTGTTGCTGGTCTTGTTCTGATCATTGACACTTGTCACCATGGTTGAAGTAGCTTTATTTTAGAGACTGAAATTCTGTAATATCTGAATATCTCTGTGGTAAAAATCCTTGGCTCATTTTGATTTTGTTGATTTGAAATGGTTCCCTATAAAATTCATTGCGTGCTAAGAACTAGGCAATTTCACGTTCCATGGCCAGTGTTGACAGTTAATAGTAGAAACAGAAGATACTTTTCCCCTCTTTTTTACGGGTCCATATATCAGATTTCTTGGTGGATATTCCTGCCAGTTTGGCAGTGGAGGTTGTATAGTGAGGCTATGATCTTCTCAGGTTAGGTTACTTGCTAGGGTAATTCTGCTATATTGCGCTATGTCTTCGTATTACACATACTATAGATTTTAGACAACGTTTATTTCATTAGATCTCTAAATAATATTTTCTATAAATTTATACCATGCCAAATACCTAAATTGTGTCTTAGTCTTGTTATTATTGGTCTGATATGAGCTAAAGAAACTTCCTAAATATGTTTAGTGATGAAATTCAAGATACTAACAGAAAATATGGCATGATCAAACTATGAAGCCATCTGTTGATTGTTAAAGAAAGGTTTTTACTAAGTATTTAAGAGATGTACAAGGAGTATATTGATTAACCCACAGATATTGATGACCTAGCCTGAAGTTGTCCTGTGTAGAAACTCTATCATAACACTCCTCTGTGCATTCTTAAGGTTTATTTCAGTCCCTTAGAATGAACACATTTTTATTGAAATATAATAGTCTAATTTTATGTTCCTGCAAATGAAGGCACTTTGAAATATTAATGGCTTTTCAGATTTGATTTATAATCTTTACCTACAAGATAGAGTGAAGAATGTTAAAAAAATACATCTTAGCTACCTCACCTCATTGTTGAGGATCAAAAGAAATTCAGCACAATAATACAAATGCCATTTTTCCCCCTAGCCTTAACTGTAGCCAGGATTTCAGTAGTTTATTAATTGCTACCCAATTCAAGAGTTCCATGAAATTATTAGGCAAGGTAGAGTAAGAAGACACAGGTGATCAAAAAGTTTATAATAATTATGATCGAGGACAAATTATTTAGAGACAAGAGGCAAAAGGGTAATGAAAGATTAAATCTAATGTAATGTTGGAGAATATGAGAAAGAAGCAGAATCTGCTAATTCAGTATATTTTCTATCATCTTGCAGTATGAGCTTGTATGTTTATGATAGATTATGTAACACACTTCAGATATGATTAACATGTAGCTTTTAAATATCAGATACCAAGATATGGGGATGGAAAAAGAATGAGGATGTACAAGAATATTCACTATCAAGGATTGAACGTATCATGGAAAACTAATCAAATATAGTACTTTATCATCCTGATCTCTCCTGGCCTCAATTATGTCAATATTTGCCCACCTGTTTGGTAAGAAACTAGGCATTTTCAAGATATCTTCTGTCTGAACTATCTAACTGAAACAGTCACTTATCCATGTTCCCAGGAGGAAATTTGAAATTGATGAATGGGAAGCCCCTTTTAACAAGTGTATATAATCAAATGTAATGATTATGATGCTGAGAAAGGTGAACTAATTATGACTCTTTACTCTTAACTTGCATATTAAAAAAGATAACAAAACTAGGCCGGCGCCGTGGCTCAATAGGTTAATCCTCCACCTTGCGGCGCCGGCACACCGGGTTCTAGTCCCGGTCGGGGCGCTGGATTCTGTCCCGGTTGCCCCTCTTCCAGGCCAGCTCTCTGCTATGGCCAGGGAGTGCAGTGGAGGATGGCCCAGGTGCTTGGGCCCTGCACCCCATGGGAGACCAGGAAAAGCACCTGGCTCCTGGCTCCTGCCATCGGATCAGCGCGGTGCGCCGGCTGCAGCGGCGGCCATTGGAGGGTGAACCAACGGCAAGGGAAGACCTTTCTCTCTCTGTCTCTCTCTCTCACTGTCCACTCTGCCTGTCAAAAAAAAAATAAAAAAAAAAATAAAAAAAAAAAAAAGATAACAAAACTAATCTCATTACTTGTGATGTTGGAAATGACCCCCAAAAATATATATGAAAACGTGGCCCCTTAAGGTTCCCAGAAGTCTCATCTGGGTGCTACCAGAATTTGGGGTGCCATATGATATCACCATATGCTTATTAATAAATCCTCAATATTAGAAGCCCCAGAGGGTTCTTGCCTAATACTTAGAGAATAATTCTAAATACTGGAACAGATGAACAAGGCAGTATGGTACATTTTAAGCTTTTATTTAGTGAGAAAGATGCATAGGAGAGTGAGGGCTTTATCTAAGAGAGAGAGGGGGTAAATCTGGGTTCATACCGAGCACCAGGAACCAGCTACATGGAGGAGCATCTAGGCCAGGAAGCCTAGGGCTGGTGACCCAAAGGCCACATGCCCTGGAGGTGCAGGGCTACAGCAAGCCCCCTCCTGGCAAGAGGCTAGGAAAAAAAAGAGAGAAGGATGGGACACACCCTGTCCTAGGCTTTTAACTCAGTTCCTAAGGGGAGTGGTTAATTAATCTGATTGGCTGGTGGGCACCCAGGTGTAGCCAAGTAGGGGCATGAAGTCACACAGGGGCATGGCGAAGGTATCAGGTAGGGCTTGAGGTCACATAGGGGCGTGTTGAAGGCGTGGTCTTCCATCTCACAAACCTAATCAATTTCAACCTATATGCCTGCTTACTTCACTTGTAAACCTTCTTTTAAATAAAAAAGATTGGGGCCGGCATTGTGGTTTAGTGGGTAAAGCTACTGTCTACAGTACCCGCATCCCATATGGGAGCTGGTTCAAGTCCCAGATGCTCCATTACCAATCCAGTTCCCTGCTAATCCACCTAGGAAAGCAACAGAGGGTGGCATAATTGCTTGAGCCCCTGAATCTATTTGGAAGATCAGGAAGAAACTCCTGGCTTCTGGTTGCAGCCATCTGGGGATTGACCCAGCAGATGGAAGATCTCTCTGTCACTCTCTCTCTCTCTAACTCTGCTGTCTGTCTCCACCCCCCGCCCCATAACTCTCTATAAATAAACTTTTTTTTTTTAAAAAAAGAAGTATCTTCTATCCCCTGGTTCACTCCCAAATGGTCACAATGACCAGGGCTGGGCCAAGCCAAAGCCAGTAGTCAGGAATTCATCTGGGTCTCCTAGGTGGGTGACAGGGGCCCAAACACTTGGACCATGTTCCTCTGCATTTCCCAGGCCATTAGCAGCTGTAATTACAAGTAGAGCAACCAGAACACAAACCAGCACCAACCCCATGGGGGATGTCAGCATTACAGGTGGTTGCTTTACCTGCTATGCTACAACACTAGTCCCTTACTTAAAACCTTTATGTAAAGTAAAACTAATTGCATTAAAAATCTAGTTATAAAGAGTGAAATCCTCTTATATTGGATGATGGGATGCTTATGTCTTGATTATTTCTTCCCCTCTTTCAGTATTCCTTTAGTAGGTTAATTTGAACGTTAATCAATATTTCCTAGAAGGGCTTCATTTCCCTAATGCTATGCGTTAGCATTATAAATTCTTATAAAGTTGTAGGCTACAGAAAATAGTAGAAAATAGGTGCCAACCTCAAATGTAATATAAAATAAAGTTATCTGTGCTTAATAGAATCTTGCCCATTTTTCACAGTATATAGTATATTTATTATTTTTTACCCAAAGAAATGTTTTACTTAAGGAATACAAACTTCATTCATTTCATAAGTACAACTTCAGGAATATACTGATTCTTCCCACCAAACCCTACCTCCCAACCACACTCCAACCTCTCCTCCTCCTCCCTCACCCATTCCTAGTCCTATTCTCAACTAAGATCCATTTTTAATTAACTTTATATACTTTATTAACTTTATAGACCAAGTCTATACTAAGAGTTCAACAATTTGCATGAAAAAAAAACTGTTCTTCAATAGTCGAGACAAGAGCTGTTCAAAGTCCTTGCATCTTGGGCCGGCGCCGCGGCTCACTAGGCTAATCCTCCGCCTAGCGGCGCCGGCACACCAGGTTCTAGTCCCGGTCGGGGCGCTGGATTCTGTCCCGGTTGCCCCTCTTCCAGGCCAGCCCTCTGCTGTGGCCCGGGAGTGCAGTGGAGGATGGCCCAGGTGCTTGGGCCCTGCACCCCATGGGAAACCAGGAAAAGCACCTGGCTCCTGGCTCCTGCCATCGGATCAGCGTGGTGCGCCGGCCGTAGCGCGCCAGCCGCAGCAGCCATTGGAGGGTGAATCAATGGCAAAGGAAGACCTTCCTCTCTGTCTCTCTCACTGTCCACTCTGCCTGTCAAAAAAAAAAAAAAAAAAAAAAAAAAAACAAACAAACAAACAAAAAAACAAAGTCCTTGCATCTTGAAGTTAATTTCACTTTTTTTGAAATTGTTTTAATATTAAGTACCAACAATACATCTTTTGCGAGTACTTAGACATAATTATGCAACTCTTTGAAGACAGAGGCCCTTCATGGGAAGTTAGTATACAGTGACTCTTATTGTTAATTTAACAATTAGAACTCTTATGTATGATGTCAGTGATTACCTGAGGCTCTTGGCATGAGCTTCCTAGGCTATGGAAGCCTTTTGAAACCACAAACTCTATCAGTATTTAGACAAGGCCACACACAAAGTGGAAGTTCTCTCTTCACTTCAGAGAAAAGTACCTTCTTCTTTGATGACCACTTCTTTCCACTGGTGTCTCACCCACCGAGGTCCTTCATGTAGGACATTTTCTGCCAAAGTGTCTTGGCTTTCCATGCCTGAAATGCTCTCGTGGGCTTTTCAGGCAGACCAGAATGCCTTAAGGACCGATTCTGAGGTCAGAGTGCTGCCTAAAGCGATTGTCATTTCTATGAGTGTGCTGGGTGGAATGTTTCCCATGTTGGAGCATTCACTCCTTTTTAATTCTATCTATTATTATTACCAGACCCTTAATACTATCCATCTGATCACTTTAATGCTTAGGATGGTGTTTTTACCACCCAACTTAAGGGAATTTGGAGTCCCACAGCACGATTTTAAACTGTACCCTTAGAAGTAAGTTCATAGGAATGTATGTAGAACTGTACAGCTTTACAGTTACTAACTTCATATACTTCATAATTACAACTTTAGGAACATGGTGATTCATCCCACGAGACCTACCTTCTCACTCATATTCCCTTATGTTCTCCCTAACTTGTGATAAATAATAGATCACCTAAAAGCAATCCATAGAAGTGAAATTGACACTTTGAGAAGCAATGATTTGAACAACCCTTGTCTTGACTGTTGAGAATCTTGTGCTCTTAAAGGGCCAAAAATCAATGACTTTGAAGGAACTAAGACAGCCCAGTCACCAAGAAATATACTATGGAGTTGTAAAAAGTCACACTGCTGGGATCAACCATAGGATTCAAGGGAAAGAATGTATAAATGGGTGCCAACACAGGTTGAATACCACCCCTGTATCTCTTAGATACTGATAAATAATGATTTTGAAGTAGGAGATTGGGAGAAAGATTTCCTTCTTTCCATGTTTCAGAATTTTCAATGTGAGAGTGCCATCTACTCTATCAGTATATAGTGAGATTAAAGGATTTCAACATAGGGATTTAAACCAACAGTTCAATTTTATAAATTTATTGAAAGGAATCAGTTTTACATACCATTAAATTCACCAAAATTGATTATTAAAATAATGAGTTTAGTGTGTTTATATAGTTGACCGTAAATCAAGCAAGTCAGCTTTAAAAATTTTCTGTTATCATCCTAAGTTCTGTTGAAATTGGTTGCAATAAATTTTCACCCCTATTTTCCTTTAATCAGAGATAGCAACTGATTGGCTTTGTGTCATATTAAATAAAGCTTTTTGTTGGTTATTTCATTAAAGAAAATAACACGTTATATGGGCTTTGCTACTGATTTCCTGCATTCAGCAAAATTTTAAAAATATCATGCATCCATAATAACAAATACATCAGTTACACATTAATATGTATTAAAAATAGTATCCAAATTTATAATTATCATTTACTGGTTGGTGATATTTGATTTCTTTCCAGTTTTTACTCTTATGCAGAATGTTGATATTATCATTCAAGTAGAGATTATATATTTTAATTTATCTTCTATACATTCTGAATAGTGGAAACACTTTGCTGTATGATAAGCTTATATATAACTTTATAAGACACAATAAAACTATTTTCCAAAGCAGCTATCTATTTTGTAATCTTGCTTATGAAGAACAGACAAGGATTTGACTTGCTCCATAGACAAACACTTGTTTTTTGTTTTTTTTTTTTGTTTTTGTTTTTGTTTTGTTTTTTTTTCTTTGACAGGCAGAGTAGACAGAGAGAAAGGTCTTCCTTTTCCATTCCATTGGTTCACCCCCCCAATGGCCGCTGCGGCCAGTGCACTGTGGCCAGCGCACTGCGCTGATCTGAAGCCAGTAGCCAGGTGCTTCTCCTGGTCTTCTATGCGGGTGCAGGGCCCAAGGACCTGGGCCATCCTCCACTGCACTCCTGGGCCACAGCAGAGAGCTGGACAGGAGGAGGAGCGACCAGGACAGAATCTGGCGCCCCGACCAGGACTAGAACCCGGGGTGCCAGCGCTGCAGGTGGAGGATTAGCCTATTGAGCCGAGGTGCCATCCCTTATTTTTTTAAGATTTATTTAAGGTCTACAAGTTTCATGTATTCCATGTATACAGATTCAGGAACATAGTGCTGCTTTCCATCCTATGCCCCTCCAGTCCACACTCCAACCCTTCTTCTCTCTGCTATTCCCACTTATAATTTTAAAAATACCTATTTTCAGTTAATTTTATACTCGTAAGATTAAGCCTAACTAAATAAAGGGTTCAGCAAATAGTATGAAAAAGAAAAAAAAAAAACTGTTCCTCAGCACCTCAGCAGTTGAGACGAGGGCTATAAACAATCATTGAATCTGATAATGTCAATTTCACTCCTATATATTATCTTTCAGGTATTCTATTAATTACCACAAAAATGAGGGAAAACATTGTATTTGTCTCTCTGAGGCTGGCAAATTTTACTAAGTATAATGGTATCCTGTTGCATCCATTTTATTGCAAAAGACAAAGTTTAATTTTTTTAACCGCTGAGTAGTATTCTTGTGTGTGTGTGTGTGTGTGTGTGTGTTTGTACGTATACATATATTTTCTTTATCTGGTCTTTAGTTGGTGGACATCTGGATTGATTCCATATCCTATCTATTTTGAGTTGAGCTGCAATAAACATGGGGGTACGGATAACTCTTTCAGGTGCTGATTTCATTTCATTTGGGTAAATTCCCAGAAGTGAGGCTGAGTCATATGGTAGGTCTATATTCATATTTCTGAGGTTTCTCTATATTGCCTTCCACAGTGGCAACACCAGTTTACATTCACAGCAGTGGATTAGGGTACCTTTTCCTCTGCATCCTTGCCAGCATTTATTGCTTGTTGATTTCCCTATGAGAGCTGTAGTAACTGGGCTGAGGTGAAACTTCATTGTAGTTTTGATTTGCATTTTTCCTAAGCATTTTTTCTTATATCTGTTGCCCATTTGAATTTCCTCTTTTGAAAACTGCCTGTTCAAGTCATTGTCTCATTTCTTAACTGGATTGTTTTCTTGTTGTTGAGTTTCTTGAGCTCTTTATAGATTCTGAATATTAATTCTTTCTCAGTTTCATGTTTACAAATATTTTCTCCAATTCTCAGGCATGGCATTGTGTATACAAAAGCTATCGATTTTTTTGTGTGTTAATTTTGTATGCTGACACTTTACCAAACTCCTTTATGAGTTCCAATAGTTTCATAGTGGTGTCTTTTGGTTCCCCTGTATAGAATCATGTCATCAGTTAATAGAGAAAGTTTGACTTTCTCCTTCCCAATTTGTATCCATTTGATTTCTTTTTCTTGCCTAATGGCTCTGGCTAAAGCTTCCAGGACTGTATCAAATAGCATTGGTGAGCTATGGCATCCTTCTCTGGTTCTGGATCTTAAGGGGAATTCTTCCAGTTTTTCCCCATTCAATAGCATGCTGGCCATGTGTTTGCCATAAATTGCTTTAATTGTGTTGAAGTATGTTCCTTCTATAACTATTTGCTAATGGTTTTCATCATGAAATAATGTATTTAATTAAATGATTCCTTTGCATCTATTGAGATAACCATCTTATTTTTGGTCTTCAGTTTGTTAATGCGATATATTACATTGATTTGAGATAGTATATTACATTGATTTGAGATAGTAATATTTTAATTCCATGGCATAATCCTAAAAAGAAAAAGTATGGATATGAACTATTTCAGTTCACAAATCTGTAAGTCATGATGTCTGCTGATGGTAAGCTGTTTGTAATTTTGAGTGTGAGGTATGTGTTTTTGTGCATTGACCATCGATTGCCATTTTCTTGATTTTTCAAAATGGATTCACTTCCACAGGACTGATTTAATCTGTACTTTTTCTTTAAAGGAAGCAAGAAAAGATTACCACTCCTTCTTCATTCTAATACTATTTGTACTAAATTGTGATTGGGCTAAATTTAATGTAAATTTCAAGTTTAAGAAATATCAAACTAATTCTACCAAAACAAAATCTGATAAAAAGTATAAACTTAAAAATGGATTATTTTACTGGAGCTGGTGACGTGAATGCATTACACCTAAGAACTTTCAATTCTGGGCGTAATATCTCTGTAGGAGATGGAAGATAGTAAGTCACCAATTGCTAGAAACCAAAAGTTCTGGACATCTAGCCTAATTGTTGTGCTGAAGATATCCTGGTAATAATCAATTATGTCATTGCTCTTACTTTTACAGTACTGTTTTCATTATTACAGTTTTAAACTGTTCAACCATCTTCCAATCCCATTCTAAAGTATGTATCCACTGCTCTTTATAAAACAGGCAATTATATTTGTTATCATAAAAATGGTAATGTTGATTAAATTGATGAGAAATGGAATCATCAGGAAGTGAATTAAAGGGATTCAAATCAAGTCAGTTGCTATGTGGTCCTATTTTAAACATAGATTTTATGTTTATATAATTAAGTTTATAGAGTGCAGCCTGTGTCCTTTTTCAAAGAGACCAAGGGAAAATGTAGCCATCAGCGCTTATGGTTACTAATTTGATGGTTGTCATAAAGTCGCAAACCCATGTCCCCAGAACCGTAAAATTTATGATACAGAAATGGACCTGATACCAATAACTTGTATCAGACCTTGGTATAAGATAGTAACAATTTATTGATCAATAAAAATGTTTTCAATTTGCTATCTGTATCTATATACTTAGATACAGATACCAGCAAAAATATTGAGTGCAGAATCTTTAGGTGATAATTTTGTAACAGGAACAAAACTAGAATGTCAGTATTTTTGAAGAGATTATGCTTCAATTTTATTTGTTTACACACCACAAAGGACACCAGCCCCAGGCAGATGGCAGCCCAGGGGATCACTCCAGTACTTTTTTCTTCACACTGGCAAACAGTGCTCTATCTGTGGAGCCTGCCTAAGTGTTTTAGCAACTTTTAGAGTCTGAGATAGAGCTGCAACTAGTCCTGGTGCTACAGCCAAAGTCATGGCCTAGACCTAGGATATTTTGAGCCTTGGCAGTGGCTTTTTTCTAGGACAGCCTGAGATTCTAAGCAATGTAGGCATGAGCATACTTCCAGAACTTGAGGTGATTGCTCTATGCCAATCAATTGAGTTTGTGGTTGATACCTTTGGGATCTTGGACTTAACCTTTTTGGGTATTGCAAGGGTCTTGATAGCTTTGGCATGTGCCTTCATTCTGTTGGTACTGTTGGCCCGCTTCTTGTTTGTGTTCTTTTTATGTGTAAAATATATGTTCCTCAGGACCTTGGGGCCAACCCCAATATAAATGCAGGTATTTGTGATCAGGGTTTATTTTTGCCATTTCTGTACCGTATTCCAGACACCTGCCTCTGTCTGCCCCTGTGAGTTGCTGATGGCATCCTACTCGATCAATATGAATTACTATATTTGCAGGTAGCACTAAAATTTCATTTCTTGGACTGGCACCTAAAGAAAAACATAAAGTAGATGACTTAATTATGTTGGCGAACAATGCTTAAAAAATGTAGCAGATGATTTCTTTCACCTCGGCATGTTTATGCTATGCTCATTCCTAGAGTTGCTTGAATGAAATTTATATAATATATTATGATGTAATTTTCTAAGAATTTTAAAAAGTTGCTGCAAGACATTAATATTTTCTCTGTTATTGAAATCTCAACTACTTTGTAACCATTGCTAACTAGTTGGAGTTTTAAAATAGAGATATAACTCGTATTTTATGAAACCTTTATAATTTTCAATATGAAGTGGATAAAATTCTCAATCTTCAATACCTAAGTTCAAGCTATTACACATATTGCCTCATTTAATTATAATCTATCCTCTTCCTTGTTACCCTCTTTTTTTATTTGTGTATATTCTGTTTGTGTTTTGTCTTTCTATTTTGGAATATTAGCTCTGTTAGCTCACTGGTCATGTGTGCTATTTCTTAAGTTCTCTTCATTTCTGCAGCCATGAAATATTATTCATGTTTATCAATACATTGAAATCTATGGCAGTTACTTTTTGTGCATGGACAGGATGAATCTTGTACTATCTGTTTCAATAACAGTATAATCATTCGTTATATGATCCTGATTAAAAATGCCAGTTTGCCAGTAATAAATTAAAGAGCAACTTTTTCATGAATTTCAGCTTTATATAACTTTGTAACTAAAATGTAACGTGATCCAAATTCTTACAATAAAATCCTATAAAATAATACAAATCCTGCAAAATAATAAAATCCTACAAAACCAGTTCATTTGCATATTAAGTACATATCATCTCAGTAATTTATTTTTACTGGAAGAAAAGACAAATTGATATTTATTGAATATCTACTATGTCCATGGCCTAGTATTGGGATTTTTTTTGAGAGACAGAGACATACAGAGACAGAGAGAGTCAAATCCTTAATTCACTTCCCAAATGCCCACAACAGACAATTGAGAACTTACGCCTGGTCTTCCATGTGAGTTACAGGGATCCAGCACTTGAGCCATCACCTTCTGTCTCCATGAGGGCTCATAAGCAGGAAGATGGAAATAGGAGGAGAGCTGGGACTTGAAGCCAGGTATTCTGATATGGAATGTGGAGATTCCAACTGGTGGCTTAACTTTTTGGCCAAACTTCTAACACAGAGAGATTTTTATCTACAGTATTTCCACTGTTCTTCAAAACTAACCCTCTAGGAAGTATTAACATCTTTATTTTAGATTTCTAGATTCAGCTCTGATGCATCTATTGTGGTATACTATATATTTTTGACAACCCATGGATGTTAATATTCCCACTAATTAAATTATTGCTTCTTCTGTTTCATACTTCTCAATAAATAAGTGGATAATATGCAAATATTGTCATAGCATTGTTTTATGCTTATTACAAAGTATATATATGTCTGCTTAATGTATAAAATATATATTATATATGAATTATGCACTCATAAATGTATGTGTACACAATATGATTATGAGATATATAACATTGTGATTTCTCAACTGTGGACTGTACCCATGGTTTTCTCTGCCCAAAGTTGATAAGACAGTGTAATGATCTGCTTCAGATACTTCAGAACTACCTTTTTATTTATAGGATAAATGCAAATTAAATTAGATGTTCTTAAACTGTTGAGATTAGGATTTGGCCCATGAGGAAAATTACAGGAAATGCTTTTCTACTACCCTTCAGCAAAGATTTTTTTATGTTTTATAAGTGTTAGTAAAAAACAGAAAAGAATATGTTACAGAAAGCAAATGTGGCCTGAAAAGCCTCAAATATTTACAATTAGTCTTTATGGAAAAAACAAAGTTACTGAGCTCTAAAATAAAATTTCAGAACAGGAAAAATAGATTTAATTACTCTGGTAAATTAGCATCTATAGTTTAATTAAAAACATATTGATTTCCTTTTGTACATCATTAAATTGTATAATTTCATGGACTCTTTTGATGATTGTGATTTATACAAATGGTACAATCATGTAATAGCATAATCTCTCACTCTTGATTTTAAAATATTAACCACAAATAAAGTACCCATGATGATTAGTTTCAGAGAACTAAACCAATATTGAAATAAGAAAGAGTATATCAAAATGATTATTTATTTGGCTACACAAAGTCAGAAGTGTGGGGAGCAGCCCGGACTGGACTGAGTTACTGGAATTAAGACTTATTCTATGCATCTGCTCTCCCACAATATGGCGCTGGGAGAGAAGTAAACAGCTTCCGCACAGCTGCCTCCAGTTCAACTAATAAACTGTAGGACTTGCTCCTGATTGGAGGAGAGCAGCGTACTCGGCGTGTGGGCAGCCGAGTTAGGACTGGCGGAGGAGGACTATAAAGGAGGAGAGAGACGGCATGCACCGGGAACATCTATGGGGAACATCTAAGGGAACCCGTGCAGCCCCCGAGAGAGCCGGCCGGCGGTGTGCTGCTCCCCTGCGGAAGTGGGGAATGCGGTCAGGGGGAACTGCCCTTCCACGGAGGTGGAAGGGATAGTAGCCAACCCGGGAAGAACCAGCAGCAAACCCGGGGAGGGCCGAGCAGACAAAAGAACAGCGCAGGGTCCTGTGTCGTTCCTCCACGAAGAGGGGGAGCGACAAGAAGTATTGCTTAGAGACCAGAAGAATAACTTTTATAAAGCTGCATTTGTTAAGTACGGCTTTTATAGCCTGTGTTTGCAGCATTTATTTATATAAGACAAAATATATTCCATTGGATTAAACTGAGTAATTATGGAGGTTATCTAGTTAGTTTGATGAGGAATTTATAATATTAGTTTTTATACAACTTAAATGACATGTAGAAGAACAAATTTTTTCTTGAAAGAGGAAATACTTCATGAGAGAAAAGTGAGAGAGCATTGGAAATTATATTTAATCAAGCAAGAATTAAGTTCATACTCAAAATATGAAAATCTGAATTACTCTATGAAAACATTTGCTAGGTTTGATTGAAGTGGCAATGATAGAATTCTAACATTTGTAAATATGTTACATGATTAGGCATTTAAATTTATTGTATTCTGACATTTTTATAATAAGATATTTTGCAGTGAAAATAACTGAATATTGTAATTGGAATCATTTTAGCTATTAAAAGTAAAAACAATGCCCATGCTTAAACTGTTGTTAGGGTCACAAACTTAAGCAAATTTTACAATTAGGAATTTAATTTATTGTATAAATTAGTAAAAGTTTTCATGTCTTACAAAATTATTATAATTCCCTACAAATGATTGTGTTGTTGAATTTACAATAATATTTATAATTTAGAATTGCTACACTAAAACAGTTAACAGCTTTCTCATATAATCACATCTCTGTATCAAACAATTGTATATAAATCTGAATTAACTATTCTAAAATGATATTGGCTGAAAATCATGTAATGGTCATATTAAATTTCTTGTTTAAAATGCAATCATTAATTTTTGCTATTTTGCTATTTGAGGATTACCATGGCAATCTTTGTGCTACTTGCAATGCAAATATTTAAAAAGACCGATTTTAGAGTTTAATTGCTTGAAAACTATATTCCCAGTTGGACGAGAGAAATCTACAAAATTATCCTCATGAATATTTATCCAACATTTAAGAGAATTCATGATTTGAAAGATAAATATCTGAAATGTGTTGTGAGAATTTTTATATTGTACTGTATTATAAACATGTAAATCATGAATCTGATTAAGATGTTAGCTAATGGATTTTGCATCAGAGATGGAGAGAGAGAAAAAATTTGCCAAAAAAATCATTCCAGTGTTATTTCAGGAAGACATCTGAAATTTTTATATTTTGAAATCTTGAAAAGATAACATGTTTACATTCAGTGTTCTGTTACAAAAAACAGATTTAAACTAAGAAAACAAGTCCTGATAAATTTCTGCTTTTATCATGCTGCAAGCAATTATTTTAGTACCAAATAGACTCTCAAATCATGTATAAATAGATGAAAGTAAAATAGACTTCAAAGATTGGAAACAAAATTAGGAGTATTTAGTTAGATAATACCTGAGTGACAAAATTTGAGTTTTAATGGAGTTATTCTTGGAGTTTTCTTTAAAAGGCTGAAGTTCTCTGGCAAATTATTTCTGATTTTGTCTTAGAATAGCCTCCTGTGAATAAGACAGTTTACATTATTTCAAAAATGTGGATGAAATAAGCAAAATGTTTCAGACCTCAAAGCATTTAATATTTACCTTATAGCTCTTAATCACAGTTATACTTTCTCTGCCTTCTTGCTCCCTTCTTTTCTCCTTTATCTTGTTGATGGGATTATTTAATAAACCTAGACCTGCTTAAAATAAGAAATCACATTATTAATAAAACATTATTATAAAATGCACTCAGCACCATGAGTAGATCAGTAAAGTTGACTGTTATTTAATTATTGAACTACTAAGGGAATATATTTTCTGTTAGAAAATATTTGTAGTTGGAACATATTTGCCATTTATTGTGACTGAGCATCCAAGCTGTGTTATTTTCTTATTTATTTCTTTAATTATATATTCATTTGTTATTTATGGAGTAGGATGTGATGTTTTGTCAGGTTGTTTTACTTTTATAGGGTTAAAGCCATTTCTTAACAATAAGGAAGTCACTTATTTGAGGAGCCATCATCTTAAATGTACATGTACTTATTTTGAGCTTCACTTACATGAAGCAAAATGAAATAGAGCTAAAAAGAGGAATGGCCAAATGCATAAATATAATTAGATATTTCAACATCTCCACTGAAATAATTTATAGAACATGTAAACAGAGAATCAATGGGGTTGAGAAGAGTCAACATTATAAACTCCACCTAATGATATTTATGCAATACACTATCAAATAGGAGGATAGCCATTAATTTTAATGCATAAAAATACTTACAAATGTACATTTTTTTCTAATCCAATTAAAGGACACAGATGTTTCAGTCAGCAATGTGAGGCATAAAAGATGAAAAACAATAGAACCTACAAACATTAAAAGGATGAAAAGAAATATTATGAGCCACTTTATTCCAATACATTTGATAACTTAGATGAAGCCTGCAATTTTTAAAAGGTGAAAAATAACTAAGTTCACTGAAGAAGAATTAGTTAACCTGCAAATATACTTTTTATGATTGTAATTAAAACCAACAGACCCAAGTTTCTTTAATAGGAAATTTTACAGACATTTAGGAATAAATGATACTAATTTTACACAGAATCTTTCAGAAGATAGAAGATAGAGAATTCTTCATTGCATCCTTTTGGACTTGTATTTCCCAGATTCAAAAACTAGATAGATTCAACAGAATGGGAGGGATAAAAACTATAGATTTGATAGACCTCATGAACATGAATGCAGAAATTCTCAAAAAAATATTAACAAATTCAATGTAATATCACTTACACCTCAGGCTTACAAGGTTAATTTAACATTTAAAAATGCATTTCATATTAAAAGACTAATAAATTTTAAAATATATGATCTCAGAAGAAATGAAATATGTATCACATTCAAAAGCAATGAAAGCTCTTCACATAATTCACCACTCATTCAAGATAATTTATCATAACAATTGAAATTTCTGAAACCATTTAAGCATACCTAAGGGCAATGTAAATCTGTACATTATTTCCTTATAATAAAAGATAAGAATTGTTTCCTCCGAAGATCAAAAACATAACAAAGATACTATTCTTATGTCAGTTGAATGTCGTATAAGGCAAAATGAGAAATAAAATAAGACTATCTCTTTTCATCTATGAAAGAATCACCTACATAGAAAGTCTAAAAGAATCTATGAAACCTTAATATAATTACAAAATAAAAAATATCCAAAGACTAGGAGAAAATATTTGAGAGGCATTTTTTTTCTGGAAAAAGATCTCTATCCAGATAATTTAACAATTTTTTTTTCAACTAAATGCCCCAATAAAACTTGGCAAATATTATGTACATAACCAAAGAAGTTTTATGGACAGAACATAAACAGAAGAATTCATTCTGCCTATCACTAGAAATTTTAAAATTTCTAGTCATATCACAGTAGAATACCACTACCTATTCACCAGTATGGCTAATACTGAAAGAATGGCCATATTGAGTATTGGCAAGAAAGTAGTACAATTAGAATTGACATACTCAATCATTTTGAGTATGAAATGGTATAATGCACCCTGGAAATTGATTTGTCAGTTTCTTAAATACTCATATCTATTCTTATAGTACCCTATCACCCTGGTCCTATATACTTAATCACAAAAAACAAAAACATTAAGTACACACAAAGTCTTGTTCATGAAGATTTACAACATCTCTGTTTGCAATGTCCTAAATCCTGGAAATGAGCCAAATATAAGCATCAACAGATAAATAGAGACAAATAGTGCTCTATCTACATAACTAATACTTCAGCAACCTGAAGATGTTACAGATACATGATACAACAGGAAAAAAAATCTCAAAATCATTTTACTAAGTGTAAGAAATCAGGCAAAACAAAATAATCAATTTCATTTGTGATTGGATTTGTATGTTTTCTTTCAAAATCACACCTTTTTCATGTGAAATATCTCTTTATACACTTGGGAATATTCTTGTTATGAAGATCTCTTTGTGCATTTAAGCATAACAACTTTAATTTTTAAGACTGGTTTCTGTACAGCAGGCCATTTCCATGCTTTTACCTATTATCTGTGCTTTTACATTTAGAATGCTGTTCTGTTACATATCCAGATGCTTAGGTTATACTTTTATTCTGAATAGCCTCTACTTTTTATTTAAAGTATTTGTAGCATTGGCATTTAATGATCTTATTGTGGGATTTAAATCTACCATCTCAATATATATATATATATACACACACACTGTTTTATATATATATATATATATATATATATATATATACACTGTTGTTCTTTTTTCTCTCCTTTTCTGCCTTCTGGTGAATTAAGAAAAGAATTTTTGATCATTCCATTTTACTCTGCTGGAAGCTCTATGTTTTTGTTTAGTTTTTAGAACTTTTTTCTTGATTTGTGACATGTGTCTTCCACATAATGTATATTAACATAACATTATGAAAACATACTGCCTATAGCCTTCCCAACCTTTTTGCTGTTGTTTACTTCTTCACATTTTGAAAGTACCATAAAATATTGTTACTTTGTATTAAATAATGAAATACTTTGTAGATAAAAATTTTAAATGTGAACTATATTACACTTTTTATGATTTTTTATTTACATAAGGTAAACATATTTCATGTGTTTCATATATATAGATTAAAGAGGATAGTGATACTTCCCACCCTACCCTTACTCCAGCTCGTGTTCCCACCCTCCTTGCTTATTTTTCCTTTTAATTTTTACAATGACATTTTCAGTTTATTTTATATTCATAAGCTTAACCCTCCACTAAGTAAAGTATTCAACGAATAGTAAGAAGAAAAAATAACTGTTCCTCAACTTTTTCAGACAATTTATTACACTTATTTGCATACTATTTCTGCATTTAAAAGTTTTTTTATGTAGCTCAAAGTCCCCATCTATTAAGTTGCCTTCTTTATGAAGACTTCCTATAATATTTCTAGTGGTGAATTCTCTCAGATTTTGTTTGTTTGAATTTTTATTGTCTGTTTCTTATTTCAAAAAAAAAAAATCTCAAAAAAGACTTTGGTTCATGTAGGATGCCTCATTAGCATACACTGTCAGTTCCCTTATTAGTTGTTATTCTGGCTTCCTGATTGGTTGTTATCCCTGTCTTCCAATTGGTTGTTATTCTCCCCATCAGTTGGTTAAGTTGGTACTCACTTTCCAGAGTGGTCAGTAAGAGAAAGACATTTTGTGTATAAAAGAGCCAGTACTGGCAATCATCTTTGGCAGCTTTTCTCTTGAAACCCCGCCTCTGACTGCTGAGGCAGGAGGGTTCTCACTTTCAATAAATCCAGCTTTGCTTACTATCCCTCTCTGCAGGGAAATTCTTCAGCATGAGACCAGAACTGAAATCAAGCTCATCATCCTGCAGCAATATATTTAAAATGTTTCTCTTTAGTAGGTATAGCCATTTAATATCAAACAAAATAGGCTTTAACATAAAAAATGTTAAAAGAGAAAAAGAAGGGCATTATGTAACAATTAAGCCTTCTGTTAAACAGGAGCATGTGACTATTGTAAATGTATATGCACCCAATGTGAGGGTGCCTGTCTATTTAAATCAAATGTTAATGGATCAAAAAGGATACATAGACTCCAACACAGTAGTAATGGGGGAATTCAACACCCTACATTCATCAATGGATAGATCAATTAAACAGAAAATCAAAACAGAAAGAAGAAAACTAATACACACTATGGACCAAACAGCCCTAACTGATACCTACAGAACATTTCATCCCACACTAAATAATGCACATTCTTTGCACCAGTGCATGGAACTTTCTCTAGGATAGACCATATTCTAGGCCATAAAGTGAGCCTCAGCAAATCCAAAAACAACTGAAATAATACCATGTATCTTTTCTGACTACAGTGGAATGAAGCTGGAAATTAACAATTTAAGAAACTTTAGAAAACATGCAAATACATAAAAACCGAAAACATGCTTCTAAATGAACAGTGGATCATAGGAGAAATCAAATGTGAAATCCAAAAATTCCTGGAAATGGATGAAGATGGCAGCACAATATATGAAATTTATGGGATGCAGCATAAGCCGTGTTCAGAGGGTTGTTTATAGCAATTAGTACATACATAAAGAAAGTAGAAAGGTAGCAAATAAATTATCTAAAAATACATCTCAAGGACCTAGAAAACAAGAACAAACCAAACCTAAAATTAGTAGGAGGAAAGAATTAAAATTAGAGAAGAAATAAAGTGGAAACCAAAAAAAAAAAACGCACAAGATCAGTGAAATGAAGAGCTGGTTTATTGAAAAATTTTTAAAAAATTGAAACACCATTGACCAGAGTAACCACACACATACATACACACACGCACACACAAAGGGTGGGGAGGGGGAGAGAGAAGACTCAAATTAATAAAATCAGAGATGAGAAAATAGATGTATCAACAGATATCATAGAAATAAAAAGAATCATCAAGAAGTACTGCAAACAGCTATATGCCAGCAAACTGGAAAATCTAGAAGAAATAGATAGATTCCTGGACACATAATCTGACAAAATTGAGACATGGAGACATAGAAAACCTAAATAGAACAACAACCAAGATGAAACTGAATTAGTAGTAATCACCCTCCAACAAAGATAAGCCCAGGACTGGATGATTTCACTGCTGAGTTCTGCCAGATTTTAAAGAACTAATTCTAATTCATCTAAAACTATTCAAAACAATTGAATGCGAGGGAATCCTCCCAAACTCCTTTTATTAGGTCAGCATCACGTTAATTCCAAAACCTGAAAAAGATATAACAAAAAAGACAGGTATAGACCAATATCACTGATGAATATAGATACAAAAATCTGCAACAAAATACTACCTAATTGAATCCAACAAAACATCAGGAAGCTCATTCTTCCAGATCCTAGTGAGAATTATCTCTGGTATGCAGGGAGGGTTCAACATAGGAACATCAATAAATGTAGTATATCACATTAACAAACTGAAGAATAAAAACCATATAATTATCTCAATGGATGTAGAGAAAGCATTTGATGAACTACAAAACCTTAAGTAAATTGAATATAGAAGGAACATTCCTTATCACAATCAAGGCGATATATGACAAACCCACAGCCATGAACTACCTACTCTCAACATTGCTACTCAGTGTACTTTTTGAAGTTTTAGCCAGAGGAGAAGGAAATAAAAGGGATGCAAATTGGAAAGGAGAGATTTGAATTATCTCTGCAGATGACATGATCATATATAGGGAAACAAAGCTACTCCATTAAGAGACTACTGGAAGACCTATAAGAGCTTGGTAAAGTTGCAATATATAAAATCAACATACAAAAGTAAATAGACTTTATATATGCAGAAAATGCCATAGCTGTGAAAGAGCTTGTAAGATCAGTACCATGCACAGTAGCTACAAAATATTTAAATACCTTATAATAAATTTAATCAAGGGTATGAAAGATCTCTGTAATGAAGATTACACAAACACTGAAGAAAGAAATAGAAGACACAAAAAATGGAAATTATTAAATGTCCATGGGTTGGAAGAATTAATATTATCAAAATGTCCACACTACACAAAAGAATTTATAGAATCAATGTGATCCAAATCAAAATACAATAGACATGGAGATCTTGAAAAATGATGTGAAAAATTCATATGGAGACACAAGAGACCCTGAATAGCTAAAGAAATCTTTTTTTAACTTTTATTTAATGAATATAAATTTCCAAATACAGCTTATGGATTACAATGGCTTCCAACCCCACAACTTCCCTCCCACCCACAACCCTCCCCTTTCCCGCTCCCTCTCCCCTTCCATTCACATCAAGATTCATTTTCAATTATCTTTATATACAGAAGATCTGTTCAGCATATATTAAGTAAAGATTTCAACAGTTTGCACCCACATAGAAACACAAAGTGAAAAATACTGTTTGAGTGCTAGTTATAGCATTAAGTCTCAATGTACAGCACATTAAGGACAGAGATCTGACATGAGAAGTGCACAGCGACTCCTGTTGTTGACTTAACAAATTGGCACTCTTGTTTATGGCATCTGTAATCACCCTAGGCCCTTGTCATTAGTTGCCAAGGCTGTGGAAGCCTTTTGAGTTCACTGACTGATCATATTTAGACAAGGTCTAGTCAAAGTGGAAGTTCTCTCCTCCCTTCAGAGAAAGGTACCTCCTTCTTTGATGACCTGTTCTTTCCACTGGGATCTCACTCGTGGAGATCTTTCATTTAGTTGCTGTGTGGTGTGTGTTTTTTTTTTTTTTTTTTGCCAGAGTGTCTTGGCTTTCCATGCCTGAAATACTCTCATGGGCTTTTCAGCCTGATCCGCATGCCTTAAGGGGCTGATTCTGAGGCCAGAGTGCTGTTTAGGACATCCACCATTCTGTGAGTCTGCTGTGTATCTCGCTTCCCATGTTGGATCACTCTCTCCCTTTTTTATTCTATCAGTTAGTATTTGCAGACACTAGTCTTGTTTATGTGATCCCTTTGGCTCTTAATCCTATCATTGTGATCAATTGTGAACAGAAATTGATCACTGGGACTAGTGAGATGGCATTGGTACATGCCACCTTAATGGGAATGAATTGGAATCCCCTGGTATGTTTCTAACTCTACTGTTTGGGTCAAGTCAGCTTAAGCATGTCCCGAATTGCACATCTCTTCCCTCTCTTATTCCCACTCTTATATTTAACAGTGATCACTTTTCAGTTAAGTTTCAACACCTAAGAATAACTGTATTGATTACAGTCTTCAACCAAAAGTATTAAGAAGAACAAACAAAAAAATACTAAGAGGATTAACGTATTAAGTTGTTCATCAACAGTAAGGGCAAGGGCTGATCAAGTCACATTTTCTCATAGTATTCATTTCACTTTAACAACAATAGATGCTGGAGAGGATGTGGGGAAAAAGGGACACTAACCCACTGTTGGTGGGAATGCAAACTTGTTAAGCCACTATGGAAGTCAGTCTGGAAATTCTTCAGAAACCTGAATATAACCCTACCATTCAACCCAGCCATCTCACTCCTAGGAATTTGCCCAAAGGAAATTAAATTGGCAAACAAAAAAGCTGTCTGCACATTAATGTTTATTGCAGCTCAATTCACAATAGCTAAGACCTGGAACCAACCCAAATGCCCATCAACAGTAGACTGGATAAAGAAATTATGGGACATGTACTCTATAGAATACTATACAGCAGTCAAAAACAATGAAACCCGGTCATTTGCAACAAGATGGAGGAATTTGGAAAACATCATGCTGAGTGAATTAAACCAGTCCCAAAGGGACAAATATCATATGTTTTCCCTGATCAGCGACAACTAACCGAGCACCAAAAAAGGAAACCCATTGAAGTGAAATGGACACTATGAGAAACAGTGACTTGATCAGCTCTTGTCCTGACTGTTGATGTACAATGTAATACTTTATCCATTTTAGTATTTTTTTGTTCTAGTATTATTGGTTGAACTCTGTAATTAACACACAATTATTCTTAGGTGTTTAAATTTTAACTAAAAAGTGATTCCTGTTAGGAATTTGGAAAACATTATGCTGAGTGAAATAAGCCAGTCCCAAAGGGACGAATATCATACGTTCTTCCTGATCGGTGACAACTAACTGAGCACCAAGAACGAAACCTGTTAAAGCAATCTTAAATAACAAAAAGCTGAAGGCATCACAATACCAAATTTCAAGACATACTATGGGGCAGTTAAAAACTTGGCACTGGCAAAATATTAGACATGTAGACTAATAGAATAGAAACACCATAAAGTAATCCATGTATCTACAACCAACTAATATTTCACAAAGGAGCTCAAATTAATCCCTAGAAAAAGTACAGGTTCTTCAACAAATGATGAGGGAAAATTGAATCTATGAGTGCAGAAGTATGAAAAAGACCCCTTAATTATACCTTACATACAAATAAACTGAAAATGGATCAAGGATCTAAATCTATAATCTGAAACCATCAAATTGCTAGAGGAAAAGCCAGTGCAAATTTATATGCAAGACATTGGCATAGGCAAAGACTTCTTGGAGAAAACCCCAGAACCACGGACAATCAAAGCAAAAATGGAAAGTAGGATAACATCCAGCTATGGTCTGGGAAAGCAGTAGAGGATGGCCCAAGTCCTTAGGATCCTGCACTAACATGGGAGACCCAGAAGAATCTCCTGACTTCTGGCTTCAGATCAGCACAGCTCCGACTGTTGTGGCCAATTGCGGAGTGAACCATCGGAGCGAAGGCCTCTCTCTCTCTGCATTTTCGCTCTCTGTGTACCTCTTACTTTAATCTAAATCTACAACCCGACACCATCAAATTATTAGAGAACAGTGGAGAAACCCTGCAAGATATAGGCACAGGCAAAGACTTCTTGGAAAAGACCCCGGAGGCACAGGCAGTCAAAGCCAAAATTAACAATTGGGATTGCATCAAATTGAGAAGTTTCTGTACTGCAAAAGAAACAGTCAGGAAAATGAAGAGGCAGCTGACAGAATGGGAAAAAAATATTTGCAAACTATGCAATCGATAAAGGATTAATAACCAGAATCTACAAAGAGATCAAGAAACTCCAAACAACAAACAACCCACTTAAGAGATGGGCCAAGGACCTCAATAGACATTTCTCAAAAGAGGAAATCCAAATGGCCAACAGGCACATGAAAAAATGTTGAGGATCACTAGCCATCAGGGAAATGCAAATCAAAACCACAATGAGGTTTCACCTCACCCCAGTTAGAATGGCTCACATACAGAAATCTACCAATAACAGATGCTGGTGAGGATGTGGGGGAAAAGGGACACTAACCCACTGTTGGTGGGAATGCAAACTGGTAAAGCCACTATGGAAGTCAGTCTGGAGATTCCTCAGAAACCTGAATACAAGCCTACCATACAACCCAGCCATCCCACTCCTTGGAATTTACCCAAAGGAAATTAAATTGGCAAACAAAAAAGCTGTCTGCACATTAATGTTTATTGCAGCTCAATTCACAATAGCTAAGACATGGAATCAACCTAAATGCCCATCAACAGAAGACTGGATAAAGAAATTATGGGATATGTACTCTATAGAATACCATACAGCAGTAAAAAAAAAGAAATCTGGTCATTTGTAACAAAATGGAGGAATCTGGAACACATCATGCTGAGTAAAATAAGCCAGTCCCAAAGGGACAAATATCATATGTTTTCCCTGATCAGCGACAACTAACCGAGCACCAAAAAAGGAAACCCATTGAAGTGAAATGGAAACTATGAGAAACAGTGACTTGATCAGCCCTTGTCCTGATTACTGTTGAACAACTTACTACTTTATCCCTTTTAGTATTTTTTTCTACTTAATACCATTGGTTTAATTAACAAACTCTTTAATTAACACACAATTATTCTTAGGTGTTTAAACTTAACTGAAAAGTGATCCCTGTTAAATATAAGAATGGGAATAAGAGAAGGAGGAGATGTACAGTTTGGGATATGCTGCATCGGACTTGCCCCAAATGGTAGAGTTAGAAACGTGCCAGGGGATTCCAATTCAGTCCTATCAAGGTGGCATGGACCAATGCCATCTCACTAGATCCCAGTGTGAAGAATGGGCCATCAAAGAAGGAGGTACCTTTCTCTGAAGGGAGGAGAGAACTTCCATTTTGACTATGACCTTGTCTAAATAAGATGGAAGTCGGTGAACTCAAAATGCTTCCATAGCCTTGGCAACTCATGACAAGAGCGTAGGGTGATTATTGACGCCATAAACAAGATTGTCAATTGTTAAGTCCACAACAGGGTCACTGTGCACTTACTCCCCATGTAGGATCTCTGTCCTTAATGTTTTGTACAATGTAAATTAATGCTATAACTAGTACTCACACAGTGCTTTAAACTTTGTGTTTCTGTGTCGGTGCAAACTGTTGAAATTTTACTTAATATATACTACATTGATCTTCTGTATATAAAAATAATTGAAAATGAATCGATGTGATTGGAATGGGAGAGGGAGCAGAGGATGGGAAAGTTGCGGGCGGGAGGGTAGTTATGAGCAGGGCGGGGGAAGCCACTGTATTCCAAAAGCTGTACTTTGGAAGTTTACATTTATTAAATAAAAGTTAAAAAAAACTCTGTATCTAAAATAAATAAATAAATCTTTAAAAATTTTAAAAAAGATATGGAATCAACAAAGATGTCTATCAACTGATGACTGGATAAAAAAAGTAGTATATATAACATGATGTACTACTACTCAACCGTAAGAAAGAATTATATCCTGTTTTTGCAACAAAATTGCAAAAAGCAGCAGGAAACTGTTATGCTTAGTGAAATAAATCATTCCAAAAAAGATGTTTTCCCTGTTCTGTGGTAGCTAAGAGTACAAAACTTTAATGTATGTGAGCAAAATTGACATTTTGAGAGTTGATTATTGTTTATAGCACTTGTCTCTATTGTTACCGGACAGTATTTGTTTCTTCTTCCTATTTTCTGAATTCTTTACTTAATGGAGGGTTCAGCAGTCAGAGGAGTGAAGGGATCACTCAGCATGATGCCACAAAGTGAAATAATCATCATATGACATCATCAAATAATTTTTTTCTCTTTAACACTCATTTTCTGAAATTTTCTTTATTATATATATATACATATATATATATATAAATGACACTATAAAATTCCAGTACTTCCATCTATATATTCCTAATTCAGAAATTTTTCATTTTCTTTTTAAAAATAATTATTATTTGAGAGGCTCTGAGATGGAGAAAGAGAGAGAGTTACATGGTTTACAGTGGTTACCCAGTTCATTCCTTAGTTGTCTGCAATAACCACCATTGGACCGAGCTAACACCAGGAGATAGGTCTGTTACATGGGTAGCTAAAACCCGATTAGTTCTGATATTATTGCTGCCTTGTAGGATGTGCATAACATGGAAGCTGGAGTTAGGGGCCAGAAGAAGTATTGAACATGGGCATACAGGCATCTTAAATCTGAGGCTAACTGCCCACTCCCAGATATGTAATTTTTGACTCTGAACAATATATTTAATTTTTAAAGTTTCTTGTAATTGTCATTTTGTTATGCTCATTTTTTCTAGTCCTTGAATATAGTTATCAACCTGTCTTCTATATCCTTCTTCATCTTTCTCAATTCTTGAGAAGTTTTCACCAGTTGATATTTCTGATATAGATAATATTTTCCTCCTCCTTGGCACAACTAATGATTTTAGATGGCTGTTATCTATTCCACATTGTTGATTTTCTAGGTTTGTTTACCTTCTTAATTAGTTGTAATATCTTTTGGTAGACAGTTTTGTTACTTGTGGTTCAATATGATTAATTTGAAATTTGTTCTGAAGTGAGCATTTATTGTATTTATTCTACAAATAAGTTAGTCACAGTACTGAGACATGACTATTCTGTGTTATACAGTGAATGTGCAGATTACTCAACAAGCATATATTATGGTTTGTTAAAAGTTAAATGGCTCCTAGCTTTGGGAAAACTTTGGGTAATGTTCAGTTTGTAGTTGGCCCTACTCATGATTCTTCATTCTACATATATATGGCTGAATATCAAACAAAAAATTAAGCAGTCTTTAGATTTTGAGCACTATTTTTCAATGGATCTTTATCTTGGGAATTCTTTCACGTTTTAAACCTACTGTCAACTCAAAAACTGTTCTCCGACTCTGGACTTAATACAAAAGTTAGGGCTTTTGCAGGTTCTTCTCATTTGTTGGCCACCTATCTTTCAGGGTGTAAGTCCAGAACTGTCTGTCATCCTACGTTTCATAACAGTTGCTCGTTATATTCTGTGCAGTGCTCTAGTGGCTAAAGTGAGAGGTTAAATCTGTCTCTGTTAACCTGTCATTGATAGAATCTACATGTTTTTTAGCAGGATACTTTTGACTTAACCCATGTGATAAAACCTACAGATCAAAACATTACATGGCACTCTGTAAGTAGATAAAGAGTTTTGTCTATTTGAAACATTTTTTAAATAAGACAAAGCCATTTCATTACACTTTTATCAGAATGATGTATTCGAAGTCATATTCCATATATGTGTCTAGCATTGAAGGCGACTTATCACAAGAGAAAACTTTATTTTCCCAAATTAATGCAAATAGCTATTAATCTTAAAAATTAGTTGTATTGATCTAAATATACACATTCAACAATTACATTTAGAAAGGGTTGTTTGAATATTTACTAGCTTTGCTTAACATTAAAAGTAATATGTAGTGAAGAAATAACATAACATGGTAAAAACTTAAAATATGATCAAAACTTCCTTCAAAGTGTTTATGAGTATACAAGTGTCCTTCAAAAAGTTCGTGGAAGTGCTTATATGAAAAAGCTGTGTACAAGTTTCAAAATATTTTATCTAAAATACAGGGAGAGAGAGAGTGTGTATGTGTGCATAGTGGGGGGGGGCGTGGAAATAGAGAGAGAGATTGCATTGGCTAATTTATGCCCCAAATGTCTTCAATAGTCAGGGCTTGGGATAGACCACAGCCAGAAGTCCATAAGTCTATTTAGGTCTCCAAATCAGTGGCCTGGATCCAAGTGCTTGAGTTAGCTTCTGCTGCTTCCCAGATTATACATTAGCAGGAAGCTGGATTTTAAGTGGAGCCAGGGCACAAACCCAGACACTCTCATTATGGGTATGGGAGTCCATGCAGCTTCTTCACTGCTATGCACATTGTCTGCCCCTAAGCTAGTTTTTAATTCTATTTTCCATGAAGTTTTTCAAGCACACTTGTGAATATGTAGTTTGGTGAACTACTCTTGTAATCGAAGTAATCATAATATGTCACATGTCACTAAATATTCATATATAAACTGTATTTTCATAGCAAACATAATTCATTTAATGGGACTTCTTTATTACAGTTAACCAAATTGTGGAGTGCTTAGATTACTTCTAGTGACAAAGGCCACATCTCAGTAATGAAATAGGAGTCTGTCTTACTAGAGAAAATATAACTTTTACTCTTTTCTGCACTTTGCAGCTACTTTATATAACATGCATTCGGTATATGTGTGTGTGTATTTAATAAATCAATATTTGCTACTGTGAAAATAGAATGATTATGCTACCCTTATTTCAAACCCAAATAATGACATGCAGGTATAATAATAATATAGTATTACATTTGAAAAAGTTTTAAAGTTTATTTTATTTTTATTTATTTGAAAGTGGAGGGGGGAGAGAGAGAGAGATTAATTGATTCCATTTGCTGGTTCAGTCTCCAACTACTTGCAAATCTGAGACTGGGCCAGGTAGAAATCAGATTGTAGTTCTGTGGTGGGCAGGAACCCAAATGCTTGAGCCATCATCTGCTGCTTCCCATGAATGCATTAGCAGGAAATTTGATTTGAAACAGAGACAGCACTCAATCCCAGACACTAGGATATGGAATGTGATCATCCCAAGAAGTAGCTTAACCTGCAGAGCCACTATGCTCTTCACATATTTGAAACATTTTATATATCTATATAGTCTTAATTTTATTGTTTTGTGTTGGTGTCATATTCCTACAACTCACATGTCTCAAAATGTATTATAATAGTAAAGTAATTATGAAGTATATATGAGTTGTCTTCAAACATGGAAATTATTTATTATGAATAAAACTATGCAGAAATTGCAATAAAATAAATTTCTCTTTTTCATCAATTTTTGGAGTACTCTCATATATTCAATGCTTGCTTTGTGCTATGCACCATAGCAATCATTAGGAATACAAAGTAAAGCAAAACACATTCTCATCTATCAAAGAGCTAACACTCCAAAAACCACTGGTTGGTAAAAGACAATAATTACTCTCATTGCTCTGGCATGACTAATATATACTCAGAATTAAAGTAGCTTCCTGTCTAGCAAAGAGTGAGAAGATTATAACTTTGCACTTTAATTAACTTTAGTACAAAAAAACAACTATTTTTTTTTCCTGAGGGGGAACTGAGTTGCCTAATTTTTAAAATGATAAACAACATTTCTTGAATGCTATGTAATTTACTGAAGCATAGCACTAAATTATGGCTGTCTTTCAAAAGTCAGCTTGTAGTTATGAATTTTTAAGTATCAATTGGTGTGATCTGCACACTTTCCCTTTGAACTGATTAATTCATGAAAAATTTAAAAAGAGAACTACACAAATTATATTCATGTGCTAATATGTATGCCTTTCAAAACTGGGGGATGGAAAATGACAAATGCTATTTTGATGAGTCCCAGAAAATCATGTTATATTCTGTTGGGATTAAAAACAAAATCTTTACATTTTACTTAGTGTTTCAGCAATAAATTTTCTCTGATAATTAATAGCTTCATTTTTAAGGCAAGTAAATAGGGAAAATATCTGCTATAATGTCTAAGTGAATATAGCTTATGCAATAAATTTTTAAATAATTTGTTAATTATTTAAACATTTGAGTAGAGAGGGGCTTTCTGTAATATCTAAACTTTGTTGAATACTTCCTGTCATATTGACTCTTTTCAATATGCATGATGGCATTCAATCTTCCGGAATAGTATGAAATACATATGCCATATAAGTAATCATTTAAATAATTTTTAATTCATGTTTTGTAAAGAGAGACACAGGTTTAGAAAGTTGATGTATCATGAACATAAGTATTCTTTTAACCTTTCTATTCTGAGATTTCACACAACTGGAAATGTATTCTTAAAACTACTTCTTCATTAACAAGAAAATAGGCAAAGCTATTGGTGATCCTCAAGTTTTGAAAGATTATCTGAAGAGAGAGTAGATAAGGATATAAATTATGACTGTGAAAGAATGTTCTGTAGTCATGATATGCATTTGAATTCCAAGAATGGCAATGTCTTATTTCCTTCCATGGGTTTCTACTGACAGTGTGAGAGAATGACTACATTTCTACTGAGCATTGGTTTGTTAAGGAAACATTGAATTTCCACTCATCCTCCTCTGATGTGACCAAAATGGGGAGGGTGAAAAGTGCTACAATACTTCCAAGAGAGGTTTCCCTTAACCCTATCCTGGGGAGATTGCTTTGCTACTGTCTCAAGGGGATGAAATTCCCAGATCCGCTTTAGACCCTCTCTGTCTCTACCATGCAAGGGTAGACATCCAAGCTTCTCACTGTTACTTGGTGGGATAAAGATTCAAAATTTAATTGCTGGTGACTTTTCCCCCCTCTTTAGAGTTTAGCTGCAGTTATATTAATAATATCTAAAAGCTTTTGTCTGGCTACTATGACCATTTCCTGGTTAATTGGCTAGATAATGTAAGCTTTTAAGGGCTTTTTTAATCTTTCTGTGTTGTTGATGGGATATTCTTACCAGTTCCTAAAGTGAATTACATAATTCAAAAAAGATAACTGAAAAAAATTTGATACCACAGAGTTGCATCAATCCCAAGGTCCCCAACTGGTTTGTCTTCTTTCTCTCTCCACCTTTCAGTGTTTATCTTTGTTTTACGTAAAATTCCAGTGTATTTTGTAGTACTTAGAGACAGGAATTGTGAAAGCAATATTTGTTCCATGTTCCAAGGAATGAACGTTTCTCTATTATCCTAAAAAATATTTCTTTGGAATTCATTATTATAATTTCTTCCAGACTCTTCTACGTGTGTCTCACCTTTCAGTAGCTTTATCCACCTGAACATGAATGATATATATTGCTCCCAAACTGAATGACCAAAAAACATTTTTTTTTCATAGGCAGACTTAGAGAGAGAGAGACAGAGAGAAGGGTCTTCCTTCCATTGGTTCACCCCCCAAATGGCGGCTACGGCCGTCGCGTTGCGCTGATCCGAAGCCAGGAGCCAGGTGCTTCCTCCTGGTCTCCCATGCAGGCGCAGGGCCCAAGCATTTGAGCCATCCTCCACTGCCTTCCCAGGCCACAGCAGAGAGCAGAACTGGAAGAGGAGCAACTGGGACAGAACCAGTGCTGGCAGAGGATTGCTTCTTGAAGCATATCCTTTGTAGTGGTCTCAAAAATGCCAAAACCGGCCGGAGCCATAGCTCACTAGGCTAATCCTCTGCCTGTGGCACCGGTATCCCGGGTTCTAGTTCCAGTTGGGGCGCCGGTTCTGTTTTGGTTGCTCCTCATCCAGTCCAGCTCTCTGCTGTGGCCTGGGAAGGCAGTGGAGGATGGCCCAAGTGCTTGGGCCCTGCACCTGCATGGGAGACCAGGAGGAAGCACCTGGCTCCTGGCTTCGGGCGGTGCACCAGCCATAGTAGTGGCCATTTTGGGGGTGAACCAATGGAAGGAAGACCTTTCTCTCTGTCTCCCTCTATCTCACTGTCTAACTCTGCCTGTCAAAAAAAAAAAAAGTGCCAAAACCAGACACATACAACTAAGTGAAGAGAGAGTACACTAATGAACCTGGGTCATCATTAAATGGGCTAGAAAAAAATGTTAGAGAAATTTGACATTAACATCCAAATCAAAAAGGACGCTTACAAAGCATAAGGCCGCTGTCTAAACTAGTGTTTTCAGGAAATTAATAACTGTTTAAACCATCAAAGTTTGCCCTCATTACTGGAAAAATTATGACATTGTTCATGCATCATCTCAGTAACAAAAATAGCTATTAGTATACCAGAGCTTGTCTAATCCTAGGAAGACAAAATACGGTTGTCTCTAAGAGGTAAGAAATGACACGTGAAGAGCTAAATGGTTTTTACAATGAACTTCACAAGTAGGGTGGGAAGAGGAATGCTTTATAAAACAGCAGAGGTACCCATTGGAGTCTGGCAAAATTATGTCTGACAGTGCATACTGTAACATGGCCATCTTTGAGGGAGTAACTTAGCTCTCACTAAATTAAAAGTGCTTCGAGATAACTGAAAGTGATATTTGGAAAGAATAATTGTATGTGGTCATAACGTGTGTAGTTAGAAAGATAAAATTTAAAAACCTTTACTCAATGTTCTTGTGATATAAACTAGTAAGTAGGTTAATTGCTTAAAATAACCATTTTTTTACTTAAAGCAAACCAAAATAACAACAACAACATTAATGTGGTAATCTGGAGGGCTGCATACAAGACTGAATCTCACATTAATTTAATTATTGCTTGTTTATTTACTCCATTATTTTACCTGACTTTTAGTTTTCTTGTCTGTAAAATGATGAATATCTGACTTTTTTTATCAAATATTTTAGATTTTGGAGCATCTCAGATTTCAGGATTTTGTAGAAAGGGACAACCAACAAGTAAATCCATGGAAATATTCCAAAATCTAACAAAATACAAAGTCTGAAATACTTTGTTCCCAAGTATTTTAGATAAGTGAAATTCAAATTTTATTATTATGTTTTAAATTATTATCACCCAAAGAAAAATATCTGAAAAGATACTTCCTAAAGAAGGTATATGTAATATGAATAACCTCACAAAAGGTGTTCAATATTAGGTAAATTCAAATTAGAACCACACTTAGATAGCATTATACATCATTTAGACTGAACATGAAGGACAACATCAAATGTTGGTAAACATGTCAAGCAACTGAAATTCTCAAGCAATATTAAAGGGAATACAAACTAACACAGCCATTTGATAATAGTTTCTTATAGAGTTAGCATACAATTAACTTAAGAGAATGCTACAAAAAGCTCATAGAAAATTGAATGAAAACTTTATTTTGATGCCAAAAGTGAGATCTATATATAGTATTTTCATATGTATTTTCCATAAACTTTCAAAGATTCTTCATAGTGCCCGGAAGACACATGTCTACTGTTTTAGACATTCTTGTATTGCTATAATGGTAAAAGACAGTGAGTAATTTATGAAGAAAAGAGATTATTTTTCTCACATTTGTGTGGGCTGGTAAATCCAGTACCAAGATGCTGGTATCTTGTAAAGACTTTCTTGGCACTTCTTACCATGATAAGGTGTGTCCTGTGACTAGAAATCATGCAACAGAGCATGGGCCCTGGAAAGTAACCTCAGTTTTATAACAAAGTCACTCATGTGATAACTATCCCACTGTCATAATAATGATAATCCATTCCTGAGGACACTTATATCCAATCGCCTGTTAAAGTTTCTCCCTCACAGTACTATCACAGTGACAAATAAATTTCAACATGAGTTTCGGAGAAAACATTGGAACCAACACAGCTAGCTCGGATAAGGTACACAAATTTTATAGTATTTTGTTCAAAATACCAAAAAAATTAGAAATACCAACTCACTTATTAATGAATAAATAATCCATTGTGCACTTGTACAGTGGAATTCTACTGGACAACAAAAGGAATGGTCTGTTGGCACAAACAATAAATCAGGTGAATCACAAAAGCAATATGCTTCATGACAAAAGTCACCTCAAAATGATCTGTACGATATGAATATTTATATGACAGTGCAGAAAAGGCAGAACTAGCAATCACTGACATGTTCAGACATTGAGGAATATGACTGTAAAGTGTTATAAACAAATATCTTGAGTGATGGAAATAGTCTGTAAGTTAATTATATTGGTGATTATGCAACTGTGTGCATGTGTCTAAAGCATCCTTAAAATTATTGTCAATTTTTATTCTGGAATTAATTTGGTGTCAATTGTTTAAGGTACTATATCAATTTTTATAAAAATATTTCCTCTCTAAGTTTTAAAAATGTTTTAATATGTTTAATTTCTTCTCTTAGTCATGGAAAACAGAAACCTCTGTTTTATTGTATGATGTTTTATTGTATGATTGGTAGGGATTTGCCCTACCAAATATTTTTTGTCATATGTAAATCTGGGAGTCACCTGCAAGTTTTAAGTTAGGCAAGAGTTTAGGGCCAAGGGAAGAGACTAGTCATGCTTAGTTATCTGGTTCAGTTTGATATATTTTGAGAAATCAGTTGCTCCTCCTTCAAAGCTCACTGTTTTGGTGCTTGCAAGTTACAATAGGCTTTGTGTTCATATGAAATAACCATTACTTTCCAGAGTTTGGTGAAATGATAATATAAAACATACTGAGATTTATATTTTTATAAATCAGCTGAAAGAAACTTTTCAACACAATATCTGCTTTTGTACAGAATGAGAATACACAAAGTGGTGTCTTTATTTCTGGTAAAATGCCTAAAACAGAGTTTAATGAACTCTAACTGCTAGAAATCCTCATATTATGAACTTTAATTTTTGATTGATCAATTTTTACTTCTTTATTAGGGTCTTTGTGTGTGTGTGTGTATGTGTGTGTGTGTATGGAAAAGTAATTTAAGGTGGTATTATCAGTCTGATAACTTTGACTTTGGAATCTATAATTTTTCTACATTTAAAAACACAGTAAATCAATCAGTTCTGTGAAAATATAAATTGCTACATCGTCTTCTTCACTGTCTTTAATTAAAATGACCTTCCTCTAAATAATTAAGTGGTAGAATTCACTTATATCTGTTTTCTCCATCTGATTTAACTAAAACTGTTCTCAAAATTAATAAATTTTGTTTCTTTGGTAAATATCATCAGCTTCCTATTATTAATTTTATTGAGGCTATAGACCATTTTTCACTGTCTTTTATTCTGAGTAGAATTTTTACACATATGAATAACAACAAATCATGTTTCCAATGAATTAGTTAGACAATAATTACATGAATTTGAATAAATTAGTAAGGACCTAATAGTCTCAGTTACATTGCAGTTCTCTTAACTAACCAGTATCTGTACTGAGCAGAGGGAAGATTTGCATTTGAACTTTCTGGATAGAGGATTGCCTACATAATTATATTCTAATGGATTCTGATTGATTTTGAGTAGCTTCAGTATTGAAACTCAAGTAGAAAGTTTGAAAGTTCTCTGTGGTGTGGACTTTTGTTTTGACCCTGGTGCTCTCTGCGACTGCAGATAACTCTTTTCACATCACATAATGAGACTGAATATTTTAAAATCCCTAATACTACTAATACTTACTCCATTAATTCAACCAAGAAATTATTATGTCAACTAAACCATTTCAATTCTTACAGGTAAACTAAGTAGCTTACACATATCATCTTTGACAAATATAGACATACTTTCTGGAAGTTTTAGTTCCCCTTGTCTAAACTTTGGTTAAATATAGCATTCTTGGATATAGTGCTAACTATTACACAAAATCCCAACAAGCTTTCATTGATTTGTAATTGGATATAAAGCCAGAGTCATGAGTATGAGACTAAGACCATAGTTATATTGAGTAGATTTTAGTATCCTAGAACTAGTAAGGATAATTAGAAAGTTCAATCCAATAGTCTATTAGATTATGCCCCCCAAGCTAACAGTGCAACTGCCCAGACCACTCATTAAAGAGAACATTAGCCAACTGTCTAAGTGCTTTGACTGTATTTTTCCTCTTTGCTTGGCTACATATAAATGCTTGATTTCCTCTTACAATTGGGCCTTTCATTGTGTTCCCAGTCTAACAATTATTTTCAGATTACTAGCAGTGTAAATCAAAAAAATTGTGTTTATAATCCTGGAAAATTTTCTAAAGCAGAATGTATCCGCCTTTGAAAATATTCATAAATAGTAAATATTTAGATCAAAATGACTTATGCTTTAGTCAGATGTTTTTCATTATTTAACTTATGGCCAATGCTCAAATTACTGACTGGTGAAATAAAATAAAATAATAGACTTGAAAGCAAAGGCATAAGTATCATTTTATAAGCTCTTTTAAAAGTATTAATATAAACAATTACCAAATTAACCAGTAAAATTAAAGTTTATATTGGCATCTTTTGAAGTCAGCAACCCAACATCTTGTCAGTATATTTCATTTGCTTTGCTTTGCAGAAGAAATACCACTTTACACGAAGGTTAATAAACTCTTAGAGCACATATGATGCATTGGTAGGGTATATAATGAATTCCCAACACTTATGGGCTTATTTATAAAAGCACTCTAAATAGATACCAAAGTAAAGTAGAGTACTGTAACTAGTAAGACCTTCCTTTCTCTTTTACAGCCATTTAACAAGTGAATATTGTACTAGATGGACCACAGTATAATTAAACAAATTAGTTCCTCTGGTCCTGTGAATATAATTATTAATGTTCTGTCTCTGCACTGAAAGTATAGTGGTTCTACAGTATTTATTTCCATGATACCTCTCTGGATATTGATAGCTATTATTTCTGATGGCCCCTCATCTAATTCATACAATTCTGCATTACAGCCATTCAGTGTAGTTTCATTATCTGGTTAACTTAACTCACTGAGTGGAATGAAAAAAATGGTGAAGAAGAAAGCATTTCAGCTTTGGATAGTGCTTTATATTTTATGAAATTAGTGCAATTACAAACTCTTTTTTAATTTGCATAAATATTTAATGATTTACATTACATCTATTTTTAATATATAAAAATGTTTCTTATTAAGTCTGTCATTGGTAGGCCTCAATTAATGCTACTAAACTAAAGAATTGGCACTTCTATTCTAAGCAACAAAGTGCCTTTGTTATTGTAGAAGGAGAATTTTTATTACTGCTATTAGCAAAACTTTAAGAAATTACTTTGTAGGATAGAATTTTTAATGATTGGTACACTTATTTGAATAGCAGAGTGATAGAAAGGGGGAGAGAGAGAGAATCTTCAATTCTCTGATTCACTTCCCAAATGGCCACAACAACTAGTTCTAGGTCAGATCCAAGCTAAGAACCAAGAACTCCATCCCAGTCTCTTATGTGTATATGTGGCAGGGGCCTAAGTAATTGAGCCATCTTCTACTGTTTTTCCAGGTGCATTAGCAGAAAGCATGATGGGAAGTGGAGCAACCAGTACTAGAACCAGTACTCTGACATGGGATGCCAGTGTCGCAAGCAGTGACTTAACTTGCTGTGACACAGTACTTGTCCCCAGAGAGAATTACTAGATTTAGTCAAATTGAGGTAAAATTTCTGTAATATAACATTCATGTATTTTCATTGTACAATTCAATGATATTTAATTTTCAGAGTGTAACTATTCTTGAATATTTTTATCACGTGAGAAAGAAATTCATAGCTAGTTCAGTCATTTCCTGGTCCTATCCCTTGCCTCAAGCAAATACTAATCTGTCTCTATAATTTTTTTTTTTATTTTTTAAAGATTTATTTATTTATTTGAAAGGCAGAGTTATAGAGGCAGAGGCAGAGAGACAGAGAGGTCTTCCATCTGCTGGTTCACTCCCCAAATGGCTGCAGTGGCTGGAGCTGTGCCGATCTGAAGCCAGGAGCTTGGAGCTTCTTCCAGATTTCCTGTGCAGGTACAGGAGCCCAAGGACTTGGGCCATCTTTCCATTCTTTTCCCAGGCCATGGCAGAGAGCTGGATCGCTTATATGGGCAGCCAACACTGCAGGCCGTGGCTTTACCTGCTATGCCACAGTGCTCTTTCTTTTTGAAATGTATCATATACTAGAATCATACAAGTGATGGCCTTTTGTGCCTAACTTATTTCATTTTGCATAAAATTTTGAAACTTCTACCATGTATCTGTACTCCATTCCTATCCTACTGTATTGATATACCACATTATTTATTCCATTCACTAGTTGGTGGACATTTTGGTTATTCCCACATTTGGATGACTATGAATAATATGATGAATACTTGCCAACTTCTTTGTGCTGACCTATATTATAATTACTCTTGAAAATCTATCTATGTTTTGAATTGCAGGACCTACAGTACATCTAATAATTTAAAAGAACGGCCTACCTACATACTTTGGCATAACACAAATGCATGTTAATTTCCAATGGAATTCTAGAATCTTGCTAGCTTACCAAAGTCTGTTGGAGAATGTATTATACTTTCTACAGTGGAGGTATTGTTCCACAATGAGGATTTCAAAAAATTCTAACATCATTGAGATGCAATTGACAAAAACTGTAAATATTAAAAGTGTATGACATGATACTTTGATATACATTGTAAAATGATTATGACAATCAAGTTTATTTACATATTCAGTACCTTGCATTTTTACCCTTTAGTGTCTTCATGTGTTGCCAGTTCTTAATATCTACCATCTTATAACACTCCATGATATATATCATATTGTATTATATACTGTATAAAGAGCTAAAAGAGAGTTGGTAATGTTGGAACATTAAAAATGAATCACACGGGGCCAGTGCCGTGGCTCATTTGGTTAATCCTCTGCCTGCAGTGCTAGCATCCCATATGGGTGCCGGGTTCTAATCCCAGTTGTTCCTCTTCCAGTCCAGCTCTCTGCTGTGCCCTGGGAGGGCAGTGGAGGATGGTCCAAGTGCTTGGGCCCCTGCACCCGCATAGGAGACCAGGAAGAGGCACCTGGCTCCTGGCTTTGGATCGGCGCAGCGCCGGCTGTAGCAGCCATTTGGGGAGTGAACCAACAGAAGGAAGACCTTTCTCTCTCTCTCTCTCTCTCTCTCTCTCTCACTATTTATAACTTACCTGTCAAATAAATTTAAAAAAATGAATCACGTTACTTGCTGGGCCTTTTGAATTGTGCTTTAAATATGTTCCCATTTGTGACATATGTTTCTGACTCACTTACCAAGCAATCTAAAAGGCTCCAAGGTTTTTGTGGGTTCCAGACCAAGAGCAGGCTCTCTTTAAGGTCCCTGCTCACTGGGAACCAACACCCACCTGTCGATAGTCTCTTTTATAGTGAGTGCATATGCCTCACATTTCAAGGACAAGCTTCAGAGACCAAATCTGTGATTTATTGCACAGGGTCTGAGAATTTATTATTATTATTATTATTATTATTATTATAGCAAATAGATACTTTTTAAGTTCTTCTTCTGAGAAGGTCTGTTTTCTTGCTAAGTAAGTTCTGATAAATACTATTACCAGTACTAACAGACAAATTGAAACGAGGCTTCCTGAATTTACATTGCTGCACAGCCATTGCCATGTTCAGCTGCAATTACTGGCTTCTTATGGTGCTCTCTTGGAATCCTAATGGAAAACATTGGCTCCAACAGGCCATCATAATTTAGGGTTATAGATATAGTCATGCCATAAAATATTTCACTGATGAATAAAAAGAACATTATCATAAATCGGAAAAGCTGTACTCTGTGCTTCAGCTATTCTTCGAAAAGTAAAGTTTGTTGTTTTAAGGAATAATCCATTAGAAAAACACAAAAGCTCTGAATCCTGAAAAGCAAACCCACAGACTCTAAAAATGCATAATTGCATTCAGTGTGTAGAACATGAAAATAGAATTTGAATGAATCTGGCGAGTGTGTTCTGTGGTTTTAGAAAAACATTTAAAATTTAAAATAGATTTATGTTTTTAAATGTTGACTGTGTCAGTCACATCCATTAATGTCTGTGAAGTGATAATTTTTATTTGAATAATGCTTCATCACCTTCACATGGCAGATGTGCTACTGCTTTAATGTATTTTCAGAAAAATAAGTCATGAGTTTATAAATCATTTTATATAGATAAAACAGCTTCTGTTTACAAAAATCTCTTCTTGTAGCATTAGGTGAGCAGAAGTAATATTCGTTAAAACAGTAGGGGTTAGCCCTTTGATAAAAAGGGTATTTTCTTCTAAAAATTTATGACTGAATAATTGCCAGAAGAGTAATTTTAACATCGTGGGGGTAGAAAGGTATCTTCTCAAGTGGCTTGAAGCAAAGAACAGCTCTTATTAGAGAGTTCACAGCTGGAGCATTCCAGCAGTGAATGATAAACCTGCTTGATATGGCACAGCAAGCAGCTGGTAGAAAAAGAGGTCTTGGTTTTAAACATCATGGTTAACTCCTTCTTTAAGGATTTTAATATAAGTGCTTTGAACGTACTTGTTCCTGCTTGTTCAAGATATACAAATCAATTTTTTAAAGTTTTACCGCATGAATTCTGGAATAAAATTGTATGCAGTAAGTAGAAAGCATATATAAGCAAATAATAGATTTTCTTTTCAAAAAGACACAAAATGAGTTCAAAAACTGTCACAACTGTTCCAAATAAGGCAATAGCCAAATTCATTAGAGAATATTATTTCAGGAATATGTACTTTCTTGAAATTAAGTTAGTCTTTTCAGGGACACTATAAACACCACTGAGAGAAGCTTACTATTTCTTTTCATAATTCATTAATCCCTTATTTTGTATTCAGCATGGTGGTCAAAATTGATATATATGATGGGGTTTAAAAAAGGTTGTGGAAAGTGGGATTAAAACGTAATACACATTTTCCATGAACTTTCAAGTCCTCTCATATTTTTACATTTTAAAAAAAAGGGCTCAATTGGATCGGAGAACTAACATCTAATGTTCTGTGCATAGTGAGATAACTGATTAAAAATAGTTAATAGAGTGCTTCACAATACCTCACAGAGAGAATTCTAAGTATTCCCAACACAAAGAAATGATAAATGTTTGAGGTGATGGACATGCTAATTAATCTGATCATATATACTGTATATATGCATTATAATATCATACTGTACCCCAAATTATGTACAATTATGTGTCTATTTGAATAAATATACATATGTTAAATTTTCTTTACAAAAATATTGTTAATTCACAAAAATGCACTAGAACTTTGATTTTTTTATTTTAATAATGACTCTTCATAATCATATGTAAAACGGGCTGCCACTTTAAAGCATTTAAGCAAACACAAATTATATACCTGCAGAAATAAAGCACAAAATTGCATCCATCTGTATAAAAAATAGAGTGTAGGGGTAATGTTGAGTATTTTGCAATGATTGGGATGGCATAAATCAGGAATGATTTCAAGTTGTTCTTGAGTTCTAAAATGCTGATGACATAGGACTTCACTTTCAAACTTTCTTTTCTGTTTTCCTAAAAGTAAACACAGATATCACAAGCAGTTACAAATTCAAATAGATCTGTCTATTGGATGTGATATCCGTGCACAGAAATGAAAGGAGGGATTTTATCTCTCATCAAATCTTCCAATGTTGTTAACAAGGCAACATACAGCTACAGCTAGAGTATTTGCCTTCCAAAGTGTAATGATTGATAAATGTGATGGATATTATATCTTAGGACCACAGTGATACACAATATTTCCTGTGTGTGGTATGGTTTGCATAGCTGGTGTTTTTTGGTTATTTGTTTTTACTGGATAGGATAACATGAGAGTGTAATTTAGTTATAAAGTAGAACCTAATCAAGCAACCATACAATTCAGCTTTCCATCTCCTGATCTGGACTCTTTTTTTCTAGACACTTTGTATTTTTATTAAGGTAATATTAATAATAAGGAGAACAGATTCAATATAGTGCATAGATAGGATTCTCTGCATTGGCAATATTTCCTACAGTGCAATCACTACATCATAGGCAATCTTGATCTCATGGGTTTCTTTCTCAACCAGCCTTATCTCTGATGAACTTTCTACCTATTACATAATGCATAATAAACGTTATATATTTATTATGACTACTCAAAAAATGGAAATATAATTGTTGATCAAATTGTTTTGTCTTGCTTTAGAAGCAACTTATAATAATAGCAATAGAAAGAATGCTAATTCCAGTATACTTTTCTTGTAAAAGTTTGTATCAGATTTTATTGGATATATTCTGTGATTTAAAAAAGCCTCACAATGTGTGGAACTAAACATACTGAAAGACGCCCAAGTGCTTAGCTCGTGCTTAGCCCCTGCCACCCTTGTGGGAAACCCAGAAGCTCCCAGTTTCTGGCTTCAGCCTGACCCAACCCTGGATGTTGCAGCAATCTGGGGAGTGAACCAGTGGATGGCAAATCTCTCTCTTTCTCTGTCACCAGAGCTAACAAATATATTCGACTGGTAGAAGCTGAAAAATTCCTGTGTGACCCGGAACAAAATAAGGGTGTTTATTCTTGCTTCTTCTATTCAATATACTACTGGAAGGATGTCTTTGGTGTAGCGGTTAAGATGCCTCTTGGGATGACTATGTCCAGTATCAGAGGCCTAGGTTTGAGACCCAGATACACTATGGATCTCACTGTCCTACTAATATGCACTCTGGGTTTTGGAAAGTTTTGGCTAAGTACTTAGACCCCTGTCACCTAGGTGCGAGCCCCTGATTGAGCACCTGGCTCTTGGCTTGGGCCTGACCAGTCCCAATTGTTTCAAGCATTTGGGAAATGAACCAATGGATGGGAGATCTCTCTGTCACTCTCTCTCTCTATATATATATATGTTTCTTAATTTCTATAAGCTAAATGACTACCTAAAATTTTAAAAATATGTACATATATTACTGGAACTCCTAACCAGAATATTTAGAAAAAGAAAGAGAATTCAAACTGGAAATAGTTAAATACACTTGTGTTCTTTTGGAAATGATATGATTTATATACATTGAGAACTCTAACAGCACCAACAAAGAACTATTGGAATTACTCATAGTTTATTTAATAAGCCAATAACCCAGAATTCGATTCAAGTTCCCCACATGCGTGTCCAGGGACCTGACAACTTGAGCCATCACCTGCTTCAACTCAGGGTGTGCTTTCAGAAGCTGCATTGTAAACAGAGCTGCAACTTGATCCAAGGCACTCTTAGATAGGATGCAGGAATGCAAAGTGATGCTTTGATTGCCGTACCCAATCCTGTCCCAACCATCAGAATTAATAAACAAATTATTATAAGATATGATATATCAAAATGCAAAAATCAGCAGTTTCAATGAACTACCAATGGGATATCTGAAAAATAAATCAAGAAAACAATCTCCTTTACAATACTTACAAATAATAAAAACACTTAGGAATAATTTAATCAATGAAGTAAAAGATATCAACACTGAAAACTATAAAACACTCATGAAAGGAATTAAAGAAGATAGAAATAAATGAAAAAAAAATCTGATGTTAATGAATTGGATAAGTATTGTTAAAGTGTTAATATTGAATGTAATCTACAAGTTCAGTGAAATTTCTATCAAAATACAAATGACATGGGTCACAAAAATAATAAAAAATCTCCAAATTCATATAGAACCACAAAAGACTCTGGATAGTTAAAAGAATCTCAAACAACAAAGCTATAGGCATCCTACTATCTGACTTCAAAATATATGATAAACTACAGATGATAATGGCATAAAAAACAGACTTATAGCCCAAAGGAATTAAACAGGAAACCCAAAATTTATTCATACATTTACAGCCAACTGCTTTTCAAAAATACCCAAAAAACACAATGAGAAAAAATAGTCTCTTCATTGCATGATGTGGGGAAAACTTGATATCCACATGCAGAAGAATTAAATTGGACCCATGCCCCAACGATTATTGTACCAAAAAATCAGCTCTGAATTGATTAAAATTTTAAATATAACACTTGAATCTGTGAAACTACCCAAAGAACACACACAAGAACATGACATTGGTCTGGGCTCATTCAATATTAATCCAAAAAGCAACAAAAAACCAGACAGGATTACATCAAAATAGAAAATACTGTGCAAAGCAAATAAGACAGTGAAGAAATAGCTTAAAGAATGGGAGAAAATACTTACAAACTATACATTTATTACCAAATTAATATCCAAAATATATAGAATATGTAATTCAGTAGCCAAAGAATGAATAACTTGATTGAAAAATGGGCAAAGTACATGAGTAGACATTTATCTAAAGAAGATATACAGATGAACAGACATCTGTTAAGTAAAAATTACATAAATTGTTAAGTTAGTGAATAGTTTTTCTTTTATATGAATGATAATAAATCTCACTAATCATGTAGGAAATGCAAATTGAAATCATAACAAGATACCACCTCACACTATGACTATTATTAAAGGAGTCCAAGATAGGAAGTATCAATGAGGATGTGGAGAGAAAAGGAATCCAGGCACTGTTGGTGGGAATGTAAATTAGTATAGTGTGGAAGTTCCTCAAAAATTTAAAAGCAGAAAGGTCATATCATTCAGCAATCCCAATACTGGGTATGCAGCAGAAACAAAATAGTAGGTTGAAGAAGTATCTATACTCTGATGTTCATGGCATCATTAGTCACAATAACCATGGTATGAAATCAACCTAAGTGCTCATACATGGATTAGTGGATGAGGAAATTGTAGTTTATATACAAAATGGATTACTATTCATGCAGTCAGAAAGAATGGAAAGTAATTATTTATGCCAACATGGATGAACCTGGAGGACATTATGTTCAGTGAAATAAAGCAGGAGGAATGGCTGGCGCCGTGGCTCAATAGGCTAATCCTTCACCTGTGGTGCTGGCACACTGGGTTCTAGTCCCGGTCAGGGCACCAGATTCTGTCCTGGTTGCTCCTCTTCCAGTCCAGCTCTATGCTGTGGCCCAGAAGTGCAGTGGAGAATGGCTTAAGTCCTTGGGCCCTGCACCCGTGTGGGATACCAGGAGGAAGCACCCGGCTCCTGGCTTCGGATCAGCATGGTGCGTCGCCTGCAGTGGCCATTGGGGGGGTGAACCAATGAAAAAGGAAGACCTTTCTGTCTCTCTCTGTCACTGTCCATTCTGCCTGTCCAAAAAAAAAAAAAAAAAAAAAAAAAAAAAAAAAAAAAAAAGAAAGCAGGAGCTGAAAGAGAAACGATGTATGATCTTGTCCATTTGTGGAATCTAAAGAAATTGATCTCCTAGAAATTGAGAGTAGAATCATAGTGGTCAGGGGTTGGGATGATGGAGCATAGGCTTTAGATAAAGTGTACAAAATTTCAATTAGAAAAGTTGAATAACTTCAAGACATATATAGAACATGATGACTCTAGTTGCCAATTCATTGTTTTCTTCAAAATTATAAGAATGTGCAAAATATTCTAACTACAAACTGATCATTATATGAGGTTATACAAATGTTCATTGGCTAGAATTAGTATTTCCACAATTTTTATATTCTTCAGACTATATTGTACATGGTACATATACAAAATTTTACCTGTTCCTTTTTTTAGAAATATTAATCTTGTTTCACTTTTTAATGTTGCTCAACCTTCTACATAGCATTGATTCTAAAGATTAATTCTGGAAAGCTCACATTACCTCCTTTTTTAATATTTGTTATGATATGAGCTTACTAAATACATGCACAATATACATGTATATGGGCACATACATAAGGGTTTTTAAGAAAAGTGGCTTAGCTGGTTATAAATGGAAATCTTAGGTTTGAGAATGAAATTTACATCATAATCTCAGCCAAACAATTTGGACTCCTTGTGATCTTAGACCAGACACTTGATTTCAGAAGGTTTATGTACCTTAAAATCCCAGAATAACATCTAACTTCTACAGCCTACTGTGATATAGTACCCAGTATGTGGTTTATATTAGATAGCTATGAAGGATAATTATAAAGTCTAAAACTAATCATTTTTTCTTTTGAATTGAACATGATTCATCGTAGTTCTCTTTTTCTTCTTTGCTATGAAATACCAAATTTTTACAGTCACACTAGTTGAATTCAGTAATTTCTGTTCTGCCTCTGCCAGTTCTCTTGCATCCATTTCCTTTCCAAAATTGATTTTATAGTGGCATAAATGTAAATGAGCAGTTACAAAGTATATTCTAAATTCCAGGCAGCCCTTCAGAGTTTAGGCTGTTCGAGTACTTTAAAGTGGGTAATTCTTATCATAAGTTCCTTCAAACAGAGTAAGACTGTGATTCTTTGTTTAACTTGTGAGCCAGGAAATGAAAGCACTGTTCAGAATGCCATTTTGGTAGTAGCCTTGCTTCTAAGGTACCTGCAGTAAATAGTTAGCTTAAATGGCTATTTGAAATGCTATTGTAAGAAGGGAGACCGTCAATAAGAGGGAATCACTGAACATACTGTACTTAAATATGAAATTGTGCTTGGCTCCAATGACACTTAGAAGGAGTCATGACTACTGAGTGATTCAGTCCTTATTATTTGAACAATTTCTGTGTTCCAAATCTGAACAAATATTTTGATGTAGAAGCTGGGATGGAAGCCAAAGAACGCTGAAAAGTTGAAAGCGTGGCTCTCAGTCCTGGAAGAGGGCGATATGGTAGAGAAAAGGATGCTCCTGTCAACAAGACTGAAGGACATTATTTCCAAACAATTTACAGGTCACAATCAGCACAAATGAAAAAAAAAAGTATTTGTAACAGAATATTATGAAACAAACAGTATCTCTGACCTAGCGGAATGAAGACAGGTTAAAAAAGGAAATAAAATTCCAGTACTGTGCTTTCTAGAAGCTGAGAAGAACGGGATTAGCAGTAAGAAATACCAAGTTCCTCTGTCTCTGTCTCTGTCTCTGTCTCTGTCTGTCTTTCAAGTAGAAACAACAAAATAGAGAAAGGGAAATAGAAGGACAGTCATCAGATACTCTTAAAATCTTTTCAAACTGATGTGACTTGATTGGGTTTGGTTTGATGCAATTAAGTATGATTTGTCTTATAATAGAGAATCACTATAGGATTTTAACATGATTTTCTTGAAACAAATGTTCCCAAGATGATCTGTATGTATATGTGAAAATTTAATATAGTGACATAGAAATGTAATTAAAAAATTATAAAATAATCAAAAGTTAAATGCAATCTTTCAGATTTGTAAGTACTCATTTTTGCAAAATCCTCTAAAAATCAGTAGGAAAGAGTTATCTATAGAAATGAAAAATTGGAACTTGACAATTTGAATCCCAAAGTAGCTTTTGAGGACACAGTCATAAACATAGTGGTTTTAGGTTTTCTACACAAATGTGCAAAGGGTGAGACCTGAAAATAACCAAATAAGTGGATTTGTCAAAACACCGTGGAAGTAATTATCCAATTATGTTACTGTGCATGACTATTTTTATGTTAACTTTTAGGATAGATTTTTCTTAAATTCAGAAATGCAAAAAATAAGATAATAAGTCTCTTCCTAAAATATTTATTGGAATACCTCAGAAATTTTGTTTGTATTGGTAGAAATTGAAAAAATATGCTTATAATAATATTTCTTTTATATTAAGGTGATATCAGTTTTCTCATTACATTAGATTTCAATAAACATCATTTAATAACTAGACTATCTCATTCCATGAATATACTATAATTTTATTCATTATGAACTTTCACTGTGACAATAAAATTTCAACAGACATCTTACACATAAAAATGTGTCTGTGACTATTTTTATATGACCCCAGAAAAATTACAATTCATAAAATTTTGAATCCTTTTGAATTTATTATTTTACCAAAATGCTGTATTTTAAAACTGTAAAGACTTATATTCCTTGAAATTCAATCACTACATCTCACATATACAAAAATCACCTTAAAATGGAACAAAGACATCGATTTGAAACCTGAGACTGTGAAGTTGTATGGGTAATACTTCAAGACATTGATGTAAGTGATGATTTCTTGGATAAGATGCCCAAAGTACAAATAATCAAAGCAAAACTACACAAATGTATTATATGAAACTCAGAAGCTTCTGCACAGCAAAGGAGATAAACAATAAAGAATCATCCAATGAAATGGGATACAATATTTGCTAGCTACCTATCCGACAAAAGATGAATCCAGAATATATCAGCAACTCAAAAACCTCAAGAAAAAAACACACACACACAAAATAGTGAAGAATTTGGCAAAGGACCTCAAAGGACAGTACTCAAAAAAAAAAAAAAAAAAAAAAGAAACGCAAATGTCCAACAAATATATGAAAAAATGTTCAGTATCATTACTTATCAGGGAAATGCAAATCAAAATTGCAGTGAGATACCACCTCACACCTGTCAGAGTGGCTTTTACCCAAAAGACAGAGAATAACAAATACTAGTGAAGTTATGGAAAAAGGAGAACTCTTATATACTCTTGGTGGGAATGTAAATTAGTAAGCACTGTGGAAAACAGTATGGAGATGACTTACAAAACCAGAAATAGATTTCATATGATCCAGCACATAGTATATAACCTGTAGACATGAACACGTTGTATTAAAAAGATACCTGTACCACCATGTTTATAGCAGCACTGTTCACAATAGCCAAAATATGGAATCAACCAAGGAGTACATCATCAGATGAGTAAATTAAGAAGATGTGATATATATGTGTGTGTGTGTATATCTATCTGTATTCTACCATTTGCATCAAAATGTATACAGCTGAAGGACACCATGTTGAGTGAAATATGCTAGACACAGAAAGACAAATAAGACATGTTTGTCCTTTTAGGTAGAAGGTTTTTTTTTTTTTTTGCATTTTTGGAATTGATCTTTATTAATCTGCTCAGAGTTCCCCACAATTCAACTCATATTTACATTGATTATAAACTGCAGTTCTTTACATAGCATTCTAGTAAAATGTTTCTTTACATAGCATTCTAGTAAAATGTAATACAAAATAGCAGAAAGCAAATGTGACATCACACATTTGTAGGCTTGACTTCAATTTACTAAGTCTTATGAAGATTTTGGAAATAAGTTGTAAACATCTATTCTAAAAGTGAAATGGCAAAGTCTCCAATGAAATATTCAGTATTAAAACTCAACATTATAACATCATGTTATACTTGTGATTCTGAGGGTTTTACATATGCCAACAGATTATACCATTATAAAACCTTAAAAATCTGGGCTGGCACCCCGGATCACTAGGCTAATCCACCGCCGTGCACACCGGGTTCTAGTCCCGGTCGGGGCGCCGGATTCTGTCCCACTTGCCCCTCTTCCAGGCCAGCTCTCTGCTGTGGCCAGGGAGTGCAGTGGAGGATGGCCCAAGTCCTTGGGCCCTGCACCCCATGGGAGACCAGGATAAGTACCTGGCTCCTGCCATCGGATCAGCGCAGTGCACCGGCTGCAGCGCGCTGGCCGCGGCGGCCATTTGAGGGTGAACCAACGGCAAAGGAAGACCTTTCTCTCTGTCTCTCTCTCTCACTGTCCACTCTGCCTGTCAAAAAATAAAAAAATAAAAAAAAACTTAAAATACTAAAAAACTTAAAATACTTAAACTACTGTTAAGAAAAGTCCAACATATGATTTTTAAAAAGAGATTGAAAATATCTTCTATTGCATAAAATGAATTAAGAAATATCTTTATAAAAGTTCAGTATGATCCATAATATAAAGTATACTTATACTACTAACAAATTTAATTAAAAATAATCTTACTTCTGACTACATAAAAAATTAAAAAGCAGAAACTAAAAAATAAATGCCTGTTTCAGCATTGCTGTGAATATTGTTTTTCAAACTGTGTTTGTAGAATCAATGATTAACAATGATATACTTCTACAGTTTTACTGATTTGTGATTATTTTAAAATTTATTATATATGAGTAAAATGGACCGTAGAGTACTGCAGCTTCTTTGTATTTAAATATAAAAATGAAGGAGGCCTTTCTTGTGAGTATATATGTATACCATATTACTTACATGGCCTTTAAAATGTGTAGGCTTTTGTAGATGAGAGTAATGATGCTATTTATTTTTTATGCATATTTTTGGGAAAACAATTAAAGGTCTAATAATATCTAAAAAATACATAGGTACCCTCCATTTTTCATGCCCACACAAATTCACATATTGTATTACATGAACTCATATGTCATTACTGTGTTTCACATTAGAAATTCAAACTGATCATGATGCCTTTTAGCTGCTTTTGGTAAAAACAAAATTCCTTGTGCATTTCTTTCCCTTGAGGAAAAAAAAAGATGAAATTCATTTGCATTAAAAAATAACACTGCCTGTAAGATTTTATATTGCCTTTAACTTTCTCAAGTTCTTGAATGGTTAGTCATGAAATCAAACCTACTTTATATCTGCTTAATTTCAGGCCATAATGAAAAGTGATTATAGAATAGCCAAAGGCTAATACAGTAAGTGATTCTCAGAACTTACTCTTTTATAGAAATTTTAAAATTAGCTGCAGAACAAATGAGGGAAACTCCCTTCTTCCTCAAGACTGGATAACAACTGTCTTTACAAAGTATTTTTGAATTTTAAAAAATAATTATTTATTTTGAGGGGAGAGCGAGAAATATTTTCTATTCACTGGTTTGGTCCACAAGCACCCACAATAGCTGAGATTGGACCAGGATGAAACTAGCAGCCTTAAACTCAATTAGGGTCTTGCACCTGAGTGGTGACATCCAAGTATTTGAGTTATTGCCTGCTCTTCCCAGAATATGCATTAGCAGAAAACTGGAATCAAAACTAGAGCTGGAATATGAACCCAGACACTCCAGTATGGGATCAATCAGGGTCTTAATCACTGTTCGAAAGTTCAGTCCAATTTTTAAAAAAATTTTTACCTTCATTTGGATTAGTACTATAAAAAGTTTTGACTCATACTGAATTGTTGTCAAAGAGCTGAACTCATGTTGCTATAGGTTTTCTTATTAAATTGAATATGCAGATGAAAATGTATGAACATTTTAATTTCACTTCTTTTTTTTAAAAAAATAATTAACTTTAAAGAAGCACCCAAGAATGATACATCTTTTGTGAGCCTTTAGACAGACATAATTATAATACAGCTCTTTGAGGACAGAGGTCCTTCATGGGAAGTTAGTGCACAGTGACACCTGTTGTTAATTTAACAACAAACACTCTTTTTAAAAAAAGATTTATTTATTTATTTTTGAAAGAGTAATACAGAGAGAGGAGAGGCGGGGGGGTCTTCTATCTGATGGTTCACTCCCCAATTGGCTGCAAGGGCTGGAGCTGTGCTGATCCAAAGCCAGGAGCCAGGAACTTCCTCCATGACTCCCACACGGGTACAGGGGCCCAAGGACTTGGGCCATCTCCTACTGCTTTCCCAGGGCATAGTGGAATGCTGGATCAGAAGTGGAGCAGCCAGGTCTTGAACTGGCGCCCATATGAGATGCCAGCGCTTCAGGCCAGGGTGTTAACCTGCTGTGCCACAGCACTGGCCCCACAACTAACACTCTTAAGCATGATGTCAGTGATCACACGAGGCTCTTGACATGAGTTTCCTAGGCTATGGAAGACTTTTGAATCCACAAACTCTGTCAGTATTTATACAGGACCATAAGAAAAGTGGAAGTTCTCTCCTCCCTTCAGAGAAAAGTACCTCATTCTTTGATGACCACTTGTTTCCTCTGGGGACTCTCTCACAGAGATCATTTATGTAGGACAGTTTTTGCCACAGTGTCTTGGCTTTCCATTCCTGAAATGCTCTTGTGGGCTTTTCAGGCAAACCAGAATGCCTTAAGGAATGATTCTGAGGTCAGAGTGCTACCTAAAGCGATTGCTATTCTGTGAGTCTGCTGGGTGGAATGCTTCTCATGTTGGAGCATTCACTCCCTTTTAATTCTATTATTATTACCAGATCCTTAATCCTATCCATATGATCATTTTAACAGTTAAGATGGTATTTTTGTTACTCAGCTTAAGGGGATTTGAGTCCCATGGCAAATTTTTAAACTCTAGCCTTAAAAGTAAGTCTATAGAAATGTATGCAGAACTATACAGCTTTACAGTTTTAAATGTCATACACTTCATAATTACAACTTTAGGAAAATGATGATTCTTCCCACCTTGTTTGCCTTCCAGTATACTCCCAACCCTCTTCCTCCTCCGTCTCTTATTGCCATTCTTATTTTTTACTGAAATCTGTTTTAAATTGACTTTATACACATATGTTTAACTCTATGTTAAGTAAAGCATGCATAAATAGAATGGAAAAAAATGTTCTTCAGCAGTCAAGACAAGGGCTATTCAACTTATTGCTCTCAAAATGTCAATTTCACTTCTACAGATTTCCTTTTAGTGCTCTGTTAGTTAACACAGGTCAGGGAGAACCTATGGTATTAGTCCCTTTGGGACTGGCTTATTTCACTAAGTATGATGTTTTCCAGATTCATCCATTTTGTTGCAAATGACTGGATTTCATTTTTTTCTTACCAGTGAGTAGTAGTCCATAATGTACATAGATCATAATATCTATATCCAGTCTTCAGTTGATGTATGTTTGGGTTGACTCCATAAAGTAGCTATTGTGAATTGTGTTGCATTAAACATAGGGATGCAGATAAATCTTTCATATGCTGATTTCATTTCTCTTGGGTAAATTCCCAGAAGTAGGATGGGTGGGTCATATGGTAGGTATATATTCAGATTTCTGAAGTAGCTCCATACTGTCTTTTATAGTGAATTTACCTGTTTACATTCCCACCAGCAGTGGATTCGGCATGGGCATTTCTGGTTTGTTGATTTATGTATGAAAGCCATTTTAACTGAGATGAGGTGAAGCCTCATTGTGGTTTTTATTTGCATTTCTCTGATGTCTAGTGATCCTGAGCATTTTTTCATGTGTCTATTGGCCATTTGGATTTCCTCTTTGAAAAAATGTCTAAGCCCTTTGTCCATTTCTATACTGGATTGTTTGTTTTGTTGTTGCTGAATTTCTAAATCTCTTTATATATTTTGGTTATAATCCTTTAGCAGTTGCATAATTCGCAAATAAGTTCTCCCATTTTGTTGGTTGCCTCTTCACTTTTCTGACTGTTTCTTTTCCAGTAAAGAAGCTTCTCATTTGATGTAATCCCATTTGTGAATTTTGGCTTTGATTGCTTATACCTCTGGTGACTTTTCTAAGATGACTTTTCTAAGAACTCTTTGCCTGTGCCAATGTCTTGCAGTTTCTTGAATGTTCTCTAATAATTAGATGATATCAGGTTGTAGATTTAGGCCTTTAATCCATTTTGAGTTGATTTTTTTGTAAGGTGTAAGTTAGGGGTCTTGCTTCATACTTCTGCATGTGAAAATCCAGTTTTCCCAGCACAATTTGTTGAAGAGACTGTCCTTGATCCAGGGATTGATTTAGCTCTTTTGTCAAACATATGTTGGTTGTAGATGCTTGGATTGATTTTTAGCATTTCTATTCTGTTCCATTGGTCGGTCTATCTGTTTTTGTACCAGTTCCAGGCTGTTTTGATTATTTGATTACAACTGCCCTGTAGTATGAATTTTTTTTTTTTTTTTTTTTTTTTTTTTTTTTTTTTTTTTTTTTTTTTTTTTACGGGCAGAGTGGAGAGTGAGAGAGAGAGAGACAAAGAGAAAGGTCTTCCTTTTCCGTTGGTTCACCCCACAATGGCTGCTGCGGCCAGAGCTACACTGATCTGGAGCCAGGAGCCAGGTGCTTCTCCTGGTCTCCCATGCAGGTGCAGGGCCCAAGGACTTGGGCCATCCTCCACTGCACTCCCAGGCCACAGCAGAGAGCTGGCCTGGAAGAGGAGCTACCAGGACAGAATCTGGCACCCCAACTGGGTCTGGAACCCATGGTGCTGGCGCCACAGACGGAGGATTAGCCTATTGAGCTGCAGCGCTGACCCCTGTAGTATGTCTTGAAATCTGGTATTGTGACGCCTCTGGCTTTTTTTTTGTTGTTGTATAAGATTGCTTTAGATAATTGGGATTCCTGTGTTTTCATATGAATTTCTGCATCATTTTTTTCTATATCTGAGAAGAATGTCTTCGGTATTTTTATTGGTATCACATTGAATCTGGAAATTGCTTTCAGAAGTATGGACATTTTTATGATACTGATTTTTTTCAATCCATAATCATGAAGATTTTTCTATTTTTTGTATCCTCTTCTATTTCTTTCTTTAATGTTTTGTAATTCTCATCACAGAGATCTTTGACATCCTTGATTAAATTTATTCCAAGGTATTTGATTGTTTTTTTGTAGCTATTGTGAATGGGATTTATCTAGAAGTTCTTTCTCAGCTGTGGCATTCTCTGTGTATACAAATACTATTGATTGTTATGTATATGATTTTATATCCTGCTACTCTACCAAACTCTTCTATGAGTTCCAGTAGTCTCTTAGTGGAGTCTTTTGGCTCCTATAAATATAGAATCATGCCATCTACAAATAGGGATAGTTTGACTTCTCCTTCCCCAATTTGTATCCCTTTGATGTCTTTTTCTTGCCTGATGGTTCTGGCTAAAACTTCTAGGACTATATTAAATAGCAGTGGTGAGAATGGGAATCCTTGTCTGGTTCCAGATCACAGTGGGAATGCTTCCAATCTTTCCCCATTCAATAGGATGCTGGTTATAGGCTTGTCATAGATAACCTTGAATTGTGTTGGGGAATGTTCCTTCTATAACCAATTTACTTAGAGTTTTCATCATGAAAGGGTGTTGTATCTTATCAAATGCTTTCTCTGCATCTATTGAGATATCATATGATTTTTTCTTCAATTTATTAATATGATGCATCACATTTATTTGCAAATGTTAAACCAACCCTGCATACCAGAGATAAATCCTACTTGATCCAGGTGAAAGATCTTTCTGATATGTTGTTGGATTTGTTTGGCTAGAATTTTGTTGAGGATTTTATGTGTATGTTCATCAGGGAAATTGGACTGTAGTACTCTTTTATTGTTGCATATTTTTCAGGTTTAGGAATCAAGATGATGCTGGCTTCATAGATTTTGGGAGGATTGAGGATTTCCTCCCTTTCAATTGTTTTGAGTAGCTTAAGAAAAATTAGTTTTAGTTCTTCTTCAAATGTCTGGTAGAATTCAGCAGTGAAGCTATCAGGTCCTGGGCTTTTCCTTGTTGGGAGGGTCTTTATTACTGATTCAATTTCAGACTTGGTTATGGATGTTTAGGTTTTCTACGTTGTCATGACTCAATTTAGGTAGGTTGCATGTGTCCAGGAATCTATCCATTTCTTCTAGGTCTCCCGGTTTGTTGGCATACAGCTCTTTGTAGTAATATCATGATTCTTTTTATTTCTGTGGTGTCTGTTGTTACATTTCCTTTCTCATCTCTAATTCTATTAATTTGGGTCTTCTCCTTTTTGTGGTAAGTTGGGCCAATAGTGTGTCAATTTTGTTTATTTTTCAAAAATCAGCTCTTTATTTGGCTGATCTTTTGTATTTTTGTTTCAGTTTCTTTACTTCTCTAATTTTAATTATTTTCTCCTTCTAATTTTGGGTTTGATTTTTGTTGCTTTTCTTTATCCTTGAGATGCATTGATAAATCATTTATTTTGTGCCTTTCTAATTTCTTTCTTTCTTTTTTTTTTTTTTTTACAGGCAGAGTGGACAGTGAGAGAGAGAGACAGAGAGAAAGGTCTTCCTTTGTTGTTGGTTCACCCTCCAATGGCCGCCGTGGCTGGTGCGCTGCAGCCGGCGCACCGCGCTGATCCAATGGCAGGAGCCAGGTACTTATCCTGGTCTCCCATGGGGTGCAGGGCCCAAGTACTTGGGCCATCCTCCACTGCACTCCCTGGCCACAGCAGAGAGCTGGCCTGGAAGAGGGGTAACCAGGATAGAATCCGGTGTCCCGACCGGGACTGGAACCCAGTGTGCCGGTGCCGCAAGGTGGAGGATTAGCCTATTGAGCCGTGGTGCCGGCCTCTAATTTCTTGATGTAGGCACCAATTGATAGAATCTTCCCTCTTAGCACTGCTTTTACTGTATCCCATAAATTTTGATATGTTGTAATGTCATCTTCATTTCCTTCCATAAATTTTTTATTTCTCTTTTGATTTCTTCAATGATCCACTGTTCATTCAGGAGCATGTTGTTCAGTCTCCATGTCTTTGCATATGTTCTACAGATTCCCTAGTTGCTGTTTCCCAGCTTCAGTTCATGTGGTCTATGTGGTCATGTGGTTTCTGTTAGCATGGAATATCTTTTTTTCCATCCTTTCACTTTCAGTCTGTGTGCATCTTTGTTGGGGAGATGTGTTTCTTTTAGGCAACACATAGATGCATTTTTTTTTTAATACATTCAGCCAGTCTGTCTTTTTTACTAGAAAGTTGAGGCCATTTACATTCAAGGTGAATATTGATAAGTAATGACTTTGCCCTGCCATTTTTCCGTAAGTATTCCTATTTTTTTTACTTTAAATTTCCTTTGTACTTTTATGGGAGATTTTCTTGCCTTTCCCTTCTTTCATAGTGATGACCATGTTGCTGTATTTTTGTGTGCAGCATATCCTTAACTATCTATTTCAAGGCTCGATGGATGGTGACAAATTATTTTAATTTCTGGTTGTTATGGAATACTTGGGATGTATCCTGCCATTCTCTTCTAGCCTGTAGGGTTTTTGATGAGAAGTCCACTGTAAGTCTAATTGGAGATCCTCTGAAAGTAATCTGGCATTACTCTCATGTACATTTTTGAGTCTTTTCTTTATGTTTTACTCTGGGGAGTTTGATTATAATGTGTTATTGTGAAGATCTTTTCTGGTCGTATCTATGTGCCTCCTGTACTTGGATATATATATATTTTTCAAATTAGGGAAGTTTTCTGTAATTATTTTACTCAAAAGACCTTCTAATTCTTTCTCTCTGCACACCCTCAGGAACTCCTAGAACCTATATGTTAGGTCATTTGATAGTATCCTATAGATTCCCAACAGTGTTTTTCAGTTTTCTAATTTCTTCTTGTTGTTTTTTGTCTGTTTAATTTCCTGTGATTTGCCTTCTAAGTTGGATATTCTTTCTTCTGCTCCACCGAATCTGTTGTTAAGGCTTTCCACTGCATTTTTTATTTGTTCTATTGAATTCTTCATTTCCAAGATTTCATTTTGATTTCTCTTTAATTTGTTGGAGAAATTTTTTTTCATGTCATGTACAGATCTCATTAGTTCATGCATTTGCTTCTGATTACTTCTAAATAATCCTACAATCAATTTTTTGAATTCCAGTTTTGGCATTTTTTTCAGTCTATGTTCCTAATCTGGTATAAAACTGTTGTATTCTTTTGGGGGCATGATGTTTTATTCCTTATTCTTGTTTTTTGAATTGGTGTGTTTGTTATTCTGCATTTGTGGAGATATTCATTGGTTTCTTTGCTTTTTTCACTATGGTGGATTTTATGTATGGATTATACCTCTAGAATATTGGAGTATCTACTTTTTCAGTGAATACCTAGAGGTGTGTGGTGGGTATGGCCAGGGAACTCTGTCCAGGGCCCCAGGGTGTAGGCAGTGTCTAAGATGACACCCAGGTTGGGTGTGGTAAATATCCTCTTTTTTTTTTTTTTTTTTTTTAATCAGAGCAAAAGTTCTGCTCTGTTGGTGTAGATTCAGCTCACCTCCTCTCCATAAAGGAGACTAGTGCTGGGTTGCTAGCCCCAGTGAATATAAGATTCATCTTTGCTGCCACAAGAAACACACAAAGGATCTGTGCAGTTCTTGGTATAAGCTCAGATTCCCCCGCAGTGTCCCTCAACTGGGAACCAGGGAGCCCTGAGCATATGGTGCCTCCCACAATAACTGCCCAGAGTTCCAGCCACACCCTGAGCCCTCACACACTGCCTCAGTATTTTCACAGTCCCAGCACACAAGCCTCCCACAGTCATGATACCCAGCCTCCTGTCAGTTTTCCCACCAGGCTCAGGAGCCTCCACTCAGCCAGTTGGTGGGCATGGACATGAGCTGGCACAGCTGTTACACATGTTCAGAACTGTGCCTGCTCTCTATCAGCTTGTTGCAGGATGATCAGGGAGAGAGAAACGTGTCCCCCCCTTTTTTTTCTCTTCTAGTTTGACAGGTACACTATCCCCCACAAAGCTCTAAGCCAGGTTTCCTCCAGGCTCTTCCTGCAGCTTTATCACCAGTGGCTTGGGCTGCTGTAGTCTGGTCTCACCTCATGTCCAAAGGTGGTGCAGAGGCTCTCTGTGCTGGGGTCCTGAGTCATCTGTGTCCACATGCTCCATGTAGGTCTGCTGTGTTCCTCTAATTTGTGTGGCGTTTTCTCTGCTTTTTTCTCCTTAACTTTTCCCTGAGACTACACTCTGCACTTTTTTTAAACTGTCTTCTCCTAGACAAGAGCTGTAAGCTCCCTCCCTACTCCACCATCTAATACCTCTGTCTCAATAATGTATGATTTTATAAATTTTAAAAATTCATAAATTTACTCGTAGGGCATTGAATTTTAGAAAGAAGAAACACTCTTATTTTAACAGATTGACAGAAATCTACCACAAATAGAGCTCAGGACACATAATGAAATGCTTGATTCATCCAAGAAGACTATTAGCCAAGAAGATCTCATAGCTGCTTATCATGAGGACTTGCTTAACTATTCTTCTCTTTCTCCTCCAATGTAATTTACAAACTCTTAAAAATCCTTATGTTTTTGGCCACAAATTCCATTTCTATATATTCAGTTTCACTGAACATGTCCTCTTGAGCATGTTTTAAGCCAGGCCCTTAATTTCTTCCTAATGGGTTTGTCTTTAATAATTTCTGTTTCTGCTAATAATACCAATTTGATCATGTTTTCTAAAATACATATAATTAATAACTTGCAAAGAACTTGCTACAAAGGCTCTTAAAAATAGAAGAGTAATAAGCCATATTTCACACTATAGAATATGCTTTTTTTGAATAGGGATTGTGTTAATCTACTTAGGCTTAATTTATATTTATGCACAAGGAAGTTTGAAAATCATCACACTGTTTTGGATTCACTAAACCAGAACTGGTTACACATGAACATAATATATCAAAATGCTAAAATCAAAATCACTAAAAAACCCAATTATGTCTAAATGTACACAAGTCCATCTCTTCTTCCCCCAACCTTGAATTCAGAACTGTTAATCAAAATATAGGTCAAATTTGCACATTTTCAGATCCAAATTACAGATTAACGTAAAGCCCTTGGATTACAATGCCAGAAAATTTTTAAGTATTCCATATCTATGTATTATTTGTCAAAACACTGTTAACAATACTTCCAGAATTTATAATATTTAATAAAACTTGTGAGCTATATGACATTTAAAACTCAATTTATTCATTTAGCCTTTTATCTAAACTATATTTATAAAAAGAAATAAATTAAACAATGTTTATTATATCCTTTCCTGTGTTTGACACATGGGTAGTGTCTAATATTCTGTTTCCTATTATAGAAATTACCCAAAAATGTTCTTTCTTTACTACTTTGTGTAAAGGATTGAAAATTTCTGCTTCCAGGCTTCCTCTGGAGTGCAGCATTGAGAACATGAACAGCATAAAGTGCTACCTACTCAGTTAAGTGATAACCTTCACATACCCAGTGTTGATGAAAATATGCATTCCATGGGAGGAAGAACAATTCTCTTTTCCCCTCTCTCCTTCAGACATCTGCTTTCCAAAATCATCCCAGTGCAGCTGAAGAAAGGGCAAACAGCAACTTCCTTTGTGCAGATCTCTATAAAGTATGACTATTTTCTGCTGTTCATTCAGCCTAAGCTATGAATCCCAAAACTTTAACACATATAAAATATCTTGAGGACAGAATTGTCTCTGTTAAATAATTTAAAACTTAGGTTCTCCTTTTTATTAAATATAGCTGTTTGTATGACATAATGTGCCATTTTTTATCAGTAGATATTTGATAAGCTTGGTTGTGTGTTGAAACTGTACACTGTACATAATATAAAGTAGGGGTAAACGAGGTCTAGGAGTTAATCTCATTCAGCCCTTTAACATAACAAATAAGAAGCATCATGTCATGGGCTGTCATGGTCTTGAAGCTTGCAGAGCATTCCCCAGCAGGCTGCTGGGAGAGGAAAAGCTGGAATTTGAATCAAGTGAAATCAGAGCAAGCTCTAGGGCTTCCTTTGAGAAAATTAAAGTGTTAAATTTATATTTGAAAATAGCTTTCATTTCTCTCTTGATGTAGAAAAAGACACCTGGTAATGGCTAGGACCACAGTGCAGGTTTCTCAAGTAATGAAAATGCTGAGGACAGATGTGTGGAGCCTCTTGTTTCACATGATCAATACTTCTTTGAACAGGGTTTTCATTAGGGACTGGGATCCTGGAGAGAAGGATTCTGGTAGTACCACGTGGAAACAGAAATAAAAATAACAGATCCCCAATAAGACTCTATAAGGTTGTAGGCATGTGATTCACCAATAGACTACATTATAGGGTATTCAAAAATATAGGAAGGAGGTAAAAAATGGAGGCTTGGTAAATACTATAATCCAGGGCCAACTCCAGCCTTAAGGGATATTGGACTTTAGTAATTTTATTTTGAAATTCTTGGTAGGAATAAAATGTAAGCATGACTAAATTTGTTGGGCAGTAGTGTCAGTCTACACAGAGAATGCAGATGGCAAGATAGATCCAGGAAAGAAGAGAAACTCATAGGGCAAAATTATTTCCTCCAAAGTTGTAGAGCTGATCGGGAACCAATTTAGGGCAAATCTTTTTTTTTAATATTTATTTATTTGCTTGAAAATCAGAGTTATACAGAGAGAGGAGAGAGGAGAGAGAGAGAGAGAGAGGTATACCATCTGCTGGTTTAATTCCAGATATCCGCAACAGCTGGAGCTGCACCAATCCGAAGCCAGGAGCCAGGAGCTTCTTCCAGGTCTCCCACGTGGGTGCAGGGGCCTAAGCACTTGGACAGTCTTCTACTGCTTTCCCACGCCACAACAGAGAGCTGGATTGGAAGTGGAGCAGCCCAGACTCGAACCTGCGCCCATATGAGATGCCGGCACTGCAGGCGGCAGCTTCACTCGCTACGCCACAGTGCTGGCCCCTAGGGCAAATCTTTTTTTTTTTTAATTTAATTTATTTTATTTTATTTTATTTTAACTTTTATTTAATGAATATAGATTTCCAAAGTACGGCTTATGGATTACAATGGCTTCCCCCCATATCGTCCCTCCCACCCGTATCCCTCCCCTTTCCCACTCCCTCTCCCCTTCCATTCACATGAGGATTCATTTTTGATTCTCTTTATATACAGAAGATCAGTTTAGCATACATTAAGTAAAGATTTCAACAGTTTGCTCCCACACAAACATAAAGTGAAAAATAATAGATGATTTTTTAAATGATGATGAAATCAGATCAGACCTATTGTCATGTTTAATCCCAGTGAGAGTCAAGTTAGGAATTGATAGTTTCTTCTTCTTTTTTTTTTTTTTTCAGAAGATCAGTTTAGTATACATTAAGTAAAGATTTCAACAGTTTGCACCCCCATAGAAACACAAAGCGAAATATACTGTTTGAGTACTCATTATAGCATTAAGTCTCAATGTACAGCACCTTAAGGACAGAGATCCTACATGAGGAGTAAGAGCACAGTGACTCCTGCTGTTGACTTTACAAATTGACACTCCTGTTTGTGGCATCAGTAATCTCCCTATGCACCAGTCATGAGTTTCCAAGGCTATGGAAGCCTTTTGAGTTTACCGACTCTTATCTTGTTTAGACAAGGTCATAGTCAAAGTGGAGGTTCTCTCCTCCCTTCAGAGAAAGGTACCTCCTTCTTTGAAGACCTGTTCTTTCCACTGGGATCTCACTCACAGAGATCTTTCATTTAGGTTTTTTTTTGTTTGTTTTTGGTGGTTTTTTTTTTTTTTTTTTTCTTTCAGAGTGTCTTGGCTTTCCATGCCTGAAATACTCTCATGGGCTTTTCAGCCAGATCTGAATGCCTTTAGGGCTGATTCTGAGGCCAGAGTGCTATTTAGGACATCTGCCATTCTATGAGTCTGCTGAGTATCTTGCTTCCCATGTTGGATCACTCTCCCCTTTATTTATTCTATCGGTTAGTATTAGCAGGTACTAGACTTGTTTATGGGTTTCCTTTGACTCTTAGTCCTTTCATTATGATCAATTGTGAACTGAAATTGATCACTTGGACTGGTGAGATGGCATTGGTACATGCCACCTTGATGGGATTAAATTGGAGTCCCCTGGTATGTTTCTAACTCCACCTTTTGGGGCAAGTCAGCTTGAGCATGTCCCAAATTGTACATCTCTTCCCTCTCTTATTCCTACTCTTATGTTTAACAGGGATCACATTTCAGTTAAATTTCAACACTTAAGAATAACTGTGTATTAATTACAGAATTAAACCAGTCATATTAAGTAGAACAGACAAAAAAACTACTAAGAGGGATAATGTATTAAGTTGTTCATTCACAGTCAGGGCTATGCTGATCAAGTCACCGTTTCCCATAGTGTCCATTTCACTTCAGGAGGTTTCCTTTTTGGTGTTCAGTCAGTCGTCACTGATCAGGGAGAACATATGGTATTTGTCCCTTTGGGACTGGCTTACTTCACTCAGCATGATGTGTTCCAGATTCCTCCATTTTGTTGCAAATGACTGGATTTCGTTGTTTCTTACTGCGGTATAGTATTCTAAAGAGTACATATCCCATAATTTCTTTATCCAGTCTACCGTTGATGGGCATTTAGGTTGGTTCCAGGTCTTAGCTATTGTGAATTGAGCTGCAATAAACATTAGGCTGCAGACCGCTTTTTTGTTTGCCAATTTCATTTCCTTTGGGTAAATTCCAAGGAGTGGGATGGCTGGGTCAAACGGTAGGGTTATCTTCAGGTTTCTGAGGAATCTCCAGACTGACTTCCATAGTGGCTTAACCATTTTGCATTCCCACCAACAGTGGGTTAGTGTCCCTTTTTCCCCACATCCTCGCCAGCATCTTTTGTAGGTAGATTTCTGCATGTGAGCCATTCTAACCGGGGTGAGGTGAAACCTCATTGTGGTTTTGATTTGCATTTCCCTGATTGCTAATGACCTTGAACATTTTTTCATGTGCCTGTTGGCCATTTGGATTTCCTCTTTTGAAAAATGTCTATTGAGGTCCTTGGCCCATCTCTTAAGTGGATTGTTTGTTTTGTTTTTGTGGAGTTTCTTGATCTCTTTGTAGATTCTGGTTATTAACCCTTTATCTGTTGCATAGTTTGCAAATATTTTTTCCCATTCTGTCGGTTGTCTCTTCACTCTCCTGACTGTTTCTTTTGCAGTACAGAAACTTCTCAATTGGATGCAATCCCAATAGTTGATTTTGGCTTTGACTGCCTGTGCCTCCCGGGTCTTTTCCAGAAATTCTTTGCCTCTGCCAATATCTTGAAGGGTTTCTCCAATGTTCTCTAGTAACTTGATGGTGTCAGGTCATAGATTTAGGTCTTTAATCCATGTTGAGTGGATTTTTGTGTAAGGTGTAAGGTAGGAGTCTTGCTTCATGATTCTGCACGTGGAAATCCAATTTTCCCAGCACCATTTATTGAATAGACTGTCCTTGCTCCAGGAATTAGTTTTAGATACTTAATCAAATATAAGTTGGCTGTAGATGTTTGGGTTGATTTCTGGTGTTTCAATTCTGTTCCATTGGTCTATCCATCTGTTTCTGTACCAGTACCATGCTGTTTTAATAACAACTGCACTGTAGTATGTCCTGAAATCTGGTATTGTGATGCCTCCGGCTTTGTTTTTGTTGTACAAGATTGCTTTCGCTATTCGAGGTCTTTTGTGCCTCCATATAAATTTCAGCACCATTTTTTCCAGATCTGAGAAGAAGGTCTTCGGTATCTTGATTGGTATTGCTTTGAATCTATAAATTGCTGTTGGGAGAATGGACATTTTGATGATATTGATTCTTCCAATCCATGAGCATGGAAGATTTTTCCATTTCTTGGTATCCTCTTCTATTTCTTTCTTTAAGGTTTTGTAATTTTCATCGTAGAGATCTTTAACATCCTTGGTTAAGTTTATTCCAAGGTATTTGTTTTTGTAGCTATTGTGAATGGGATTGATCTTAGAAGTTCTTCCTCAGCCATGGCATTGTCTGTGTATACAAAGGCTGTTGATTTTTGTGCATTGATTTTATACCCTGCTACTTTGCCAAACTCTTCTATGAGTTCCAATAGTCTCTTAGTAGAGTTCTTTGGGTCCCCTAAATACAGAATCATGTCATCTGCAAAGAGGGATAGTTTGAGTTCTTCCTTCCCAATTTGTATCCCTTTAATTTCTTTTTCTTGCCTAATAGCTCTGGCTAGAACCTCCAGAACTATATTGAATAGCAGTGGTGAGAGTGGGCATCCCTGTCTGGTACCAGATCTCAGTGGAAATGCTTCCAAATTTTCCCCATTCAATAGGATGTTGGCTGTTGGTTTTTCATAGATTGCTTTGATTGTATTGAGGAATGTTCCTTCCAAACCCAGTTTGCTTAGAGTTTTCATCATGAACGGGTGTTGTATTTTATCAAATGCTTTCTCGGCATCTATTGAGATAATCATATGGTTTTTCTTCTGCAGTCTGTTAATGTGGTGTATCACATTGATTGTCTTGCACACATTAAACCATCCCTGCATACCAGGGATAAATCCCACTTGGTCTGGGTGGATGATCTTTCTGATGTGTTGTTGCATTCTATTGGCCAGAATTTTATTGAGGATTTTTGCATCTATGTTCATCAGGGATATTGGTCTGTAATTCTCTTTCAGTGCTGCATTTTTTCCGGTTTAGGAATTAAGGTGATGCTGGCTTCATAGAAAGAATTTGGGAGGATTCCCTCTTCTTCGATTGTTCCGAATAGTTTGAGAAGAATTGGAGTTAGTTCTTCTTTAAATGTCTGGTAGAATTCAGCAGTGAATCCATCTGGTCCTGGGCTTTCCTTTGTTGGGAGGGCCTTTATTACTGTTTCAATTTCTGTCTCAGTTATGGGTCTGTTTAGGTTTTCGATGTCTTCCTGGTTCAATTTAGGTAGGTTGCATGTGTCCAGGAATCTATCCATTTCTGATAGGTTTCCCTGTTTGCTGGCATATAAGTCCTTGTAGTAATTTCTGATGATTCTTTTTATTTCTGTGGTGTCTGTTGTTATGTTTCCTTTTTCATCTCTGATTTTATTGATTTGGGTCTTTTCTCTTCTTTTTTTAGTTAGTTGGGCCAATGGGGTGTCAATTTTGTTTATTTTTTCAAATAAGCAGCTCCTCGTTTGGCTGATTTTTTGTAATTTTTTTTTTGGATTTAATCCTGTTGATTTCTTCTCTGATTTTAATTATTTCTCTTCTCCTACTATATTTGGGTCTGGTTTGCTGTAGGTTTTCTAGATCCTTGAGGTGAACTGAAAGCTCATCTATTTGGTGCCTTTCCAATTTCTTGATGTAGGCACCTATTGATATAAACTTTCCTCTTAACACTGCTTTTGCTGCGTCCCATAAGTTTTGGTATGTTGTGCTGTTATCCTCATTTACTTCCAGAAAGTTTTTGATTTCTCTTTTGATTTCTTCTATGACCCATTGTTCATTCAGGAGCATGTTGTTCAATCTCCATGTGTTTGCGTATGCTCTAGGGATTCCTGAGTTGCTAATTTCCAACTTCATTCCTTTATGGTCTGAGAAGCTGCATGGTATGATTCTAATTCTTTTGAATTTGCTGAGACTTGCTTTATGGCCTAGTATGTGGTCAATCCTAGAGAAGGTTCCATGTACTGCTGAGAAGAATGTAAAATCTTTAGCTGTAGGATTGAAAGTTCTGTAGATATCTGTTAGATCCATTTGGGCTATAGTGTCGTTTAAATCTACTGTCTCCTTGTTGATCTTCTGTCCTATTGATCTGTCTATTTCTGAGAGTGGAGTATTGAAGTCCCCCAGTACTATTGTATTGGGGTCTAAGTCTCCCTTTAAGTCCGTTAACAAATCCTTTAGATAAACTGGTGCCCTGTAGTTAGGTGCATATACATTGATAATTGTTATATCTTCTTGTTTTATTGATCCCTTAATCATTATATAGTGCCCCTCTTTGTCTCTCTTAACAGTTTTTGTGGTAAAGTTTATGTTGTCCGATATTAAGATGGCTACGTCCGCTCTTTTTTCATTTCTGTTGGCATGGTATATCTTTTTCCAGCCTTTCACTTTCAGTCTGTATGGATCTTTGTTGGAAAGATGTGTTTCTTGTAAGCAGCAAATAGATGGGTTTTGTTCCTTAACCCAATCAGCCAATTGGTGTCTTTTAACTGGACGGTTCAGGCCATTAACATTCAATGTGACTAATGATAAGTGGTAACTTTGCCCTGCCATTTGCCAAAGATATTTCCTAATATATGCTTTGAATTCCCTGTGATCTTTTGCTGTGAGGTTTCCTTCCTTTATCTTCTTTCATATTGATGACCGTGTTTCTGTGTTTCTGTGTGTAACACATCTTTAAGCATCTGTTGTAGGGCTGGACGAGTGGCAACAAATTCTTTCAATTTCTGTTTGCTATGAAAAGTCTTTATTTCACCTTCATTCACAAATGATAGCTTTGCAGGATATAATATTCTGGGCTGGCCGTTTTTCTCTCTTAGTACCTGGGCTATATCTCGCCATTCCCTCCTATCTTGTAGAGTTTCTGATGAGAAGTCAGCTGTGAGTCTGATTGGAGATCCTCTGAGAGTAATCTGACGTTTCTCTCTTGCACATTTTAGGATCTTTTCTTTATGTTTCATTGTGGAGAGTTTAATTACAACGTGTCGTGGTGAGGATCTCTTTTGGTCGTGTTTATTAGGGGTTCTGTGAGCTTCCTGTACTAGAATGTCTCTGTCCTTCTCCAAACCTGGGAAGTTTTCTGCTAATATCTCACTAAAAAGGCCTTCTAATCCTTTCTCCCTCTCCATGCCTTCAGGAACTCCTAGAACCCGAATGTTGTTTTTTTTTAATAGTATCCTGAAGATTCCTGACAATATGTTTTAGATTTCTAATTTCCTCTTCTTTTCTTTGGTCTGACTGTATCCTTTCCTGTTCTCTGTCTTCTAAGTCCGATATTCTCTCTTCTGCTTCACCCATTCTGTTTGTAAGGCTCTCTATTGTGTTTTTCATTTGATCTATTGAATTCTTCACTTCAGTCACTATCACAGTTTCCTGTTGTACTAGTTGTTTCATTTCATTTTGATTCCTCCTTAATATTTCATTTTCATGAGAGAGATTTTCTATCTTGTCCATTAAGGATTTCTGTAGTTCAAGAATTTGTTTTTGAGAACTTCTTAATGTTCTTATCAATTTTCTGAGATCTGCTTCTTGCATTTCTTCTATCTCATCATCTTCATAATCTTGAATTGGGGTGTCTTTTTCATTTGAGGGCGTCATGGTGACTTCCTTGTTTTTATTACCTCGGTTTTTGCGTTTGTTATTTGGCATATTGGAGATATTTGGTTTCTTCACTGTGGTGCTTTTTCTTGTTATACTATGACTCTAGATTAAGTGGACTATCTGTTTTTGATGGAGCCTTAGGGCTTGAGATGGGTGTGGCCTGAGAGCTCTGGTGTGCCAAAGGTGATACTCCCAGGTTAGGTGTGGTAAATCTCTCTCTCTCTCTCTTTCTTTTTTTGATTCAAAAGGGAAGTAATTCCGCACAGCTGAACGAAGTTGGAGGTAGTTAGCAGGCAAATGATACACCCACAGGAGCCAGAGATCGGAAGCTCTTTCCCAAGGACCACACAGGAAATCTGTTCGGCCCTCAGAGTGGGCTCAAAGTCTCCTTCAGTCTCCCACTGGGTTGCCAAAGTTACGGAATTGTAGCATCTCTGGAGAGTGCTCACATGAATTCCGTGAGTTCTCTCCCCCACCGTCTCTTTTTTCACAGTCTCAGTTCAGTAGCACCACAAATTTACTAGGTCCTAATCTCCTGTTAATTCGCCCCGCCCAGAGTCAGGTTTTTCTGCTAGGCTCAGGGCCATTGCAGACCTGAGGTCGCTCTGCTTATGACGTATGTCCAAGATGGCGCCTGCTCTTTGTCGTGCTCGCCCTTGAGAGGTGAGGGGAGAGAGAGAAATCTGTGTCTGTACCAGTCACCTTTTTTTTTTTTTCTCTCTCTCTCTCTCTCTTCCAGTTAGCCTGGTGAACTTCCCCCCCCCCAGGGGTCGTTCCCTCTAGTCTCCTCTCTCTGCTTGCCTGCCGGTGCCTCGGGCTATTGAGGTTCGGCTCACCTCGCGTTCCAGCGCTGGTGTGTTGAGTCTGCCGCTGGTGTCCCGAACTGTGGGCTCCCACGCTCTCCACGCAGGTCCGCTGTGAATCACGCGTTCCGGAAGAGTTTCTTCTGCTGTTTCCTCCCCTACTCTTCCTTGAACCTGCAGTATCTCCACTTTTATTAAACTATCTCTCCCCGGACTATCAGTGTGCTCCCTTCCTATTCCGCCATCTTGCCTCCTCCCCTCCCTAGGGCAAATCTTAAACCATTATGTTCCAGGACCATGATTATTACACTATATTTCTGATCTCTTAGTTGAGAATATAGAAAGAAATACAAGTATTTGATACGTAGTGAGCTGAATAAATTACTACAAGATCTTAGATTGACTGAGAAACCACTCTCATGACTGTCCTCTATCCTCTCTGTTCAGTTTATCTCTCATTTCTTACAGGACAATCTAAAATGAACTAATGTCAGGCTGATTCATACCAAACATATTTTTATTTTAATTCTCTCCAAAATTTTGTTTCTCTCTGAAATAATTTTAAAGTATTTATTTTTAAGCCTGCTGCTCCTGAAAATTATGTAGCCAATATCTTAGGAAGATTAAAACAACAAAGTGAGCATTTTTGTGAATATAAATAATAAACTATGTGCAGTTTTACAATCCAGGCTAAAATTACAAGGGTCATCAATCCTTGTGTTTCAAAGCATAAAATGATAACCAGCTGGAGTTTGGAAAATTTTTTTCCCTATGGTGTAATATTGAACAATTGGACAGGTGCTTTATGAAAGATAATTTTTTTTCTGGCCTTCCTCTAAAGCATCTAGTCTAGGTCTTTATAAAATGCTGGTCTAATGGGCCATTGATCTTTTCAGCTAATGCAATTTGTAGGATTCTTGCTTTTCCAGAAGTAATCAATAAGAATCTTAAGTATACATTGAAAAAATAAAATCATACTACTGATTTACAAGAGGACCTGTTTAGAAAACAGAAAGGCTGTATTGTAAAAGAAATGATTCTATAGTCACCAAAAAGCAATAAAGGAATGATCATGTTATATATGAAAGTGCTTTTATGGTGATAACATTGGAAACATTTACACCTCTGTATATAATATCATTTGGAGGAGAAATGAAGGTGTTTAGAGATACAAATGTAGAAAATGCCTGTCAGAATTCCAGCATGTTTGACATAAATTGCAGCGTTTTTTTTTTTTTTTTTTTTTTTTTTTTTACAGGCAGAGTGGACAGTGAGAGAGAGAGAGAGAGAGACAGAGAAAGGTCTTCCTTTGCTGTTGGTTCACCCTCCAATGGCCGCTGCGGCCGGCGCACCACGCTGAACCGAAGGCAGGAGCCAGGTGCTTCTCCTGGTCTCCCATGCGGGTGCAGGACCCAAGCACTTGGGCCATCCTCCACTGCACTCCCTGGCCACAGCAGAGAGCTGGCCTGGAAGAGGGGCAATCAGGACAGAATCCGGCGCCCCAACCGGAACTAGAACCCAGTGTACCGGCGCCGCAAGGCAGAGGATTAGCCTATTGAACTGCAGTGCCAGCCAAATTGCAGTGTTTTAAAATTTAAAAAAGTGCTTATAAGTTTACTTATTAGATTCATTCTGAAATCTTGTCTCATGTTAATATTTTATTATATTTGTGTGGGTTGTAGGTTTTCCATCTTCCATGTTTCAAACCACTCAAATAGGGCTGGGTGTTGGGAGTGCAGTGGATTAATCTGTAGTTAAGAGATCTACATTCCACATAGGAATGTCTGGAGTTTACTTCCTTCTCCACTTACATTCAGCTTCTTACCTGTGTATACATTGGGAAGGAAGCAGATGATAGTTCATGTGCTTGGGTTCCTGCCATCCATGAAGGAGCCAGGATGGAGTTTCTGGCTCCTGGTGTTGGCCTGGCCCAGTTCTAACTGTTGCAGGCATTTGGAGTTTGAGCCAGTAGATGAATGATATTTTCCTTCCTGCTTGCCTGCCTTCCTACCTTCCTCCCTCCTTCTCACCTCTCTCTGTTTTAAATAAAAGCAAACAAAAATAAGTAAGCCACACTTATAAGCTTTCATTATGCAATTGAAGAAATAGATTGTGTGGCCTGCAGCACAATGAACTGGGTTTCCTGAAGCAGAGAGTGGGAATGCAGGGACAAGGACACAAAGAATGGAGCCAAGACAAATCCTGATCAAGGCTCGTTTATTCAACAAATCCAGTAGTATTTAAACATGACCAGTAGTATACAAGAAGGCACACAAAAGATTTACATATCTAAAAGACTTTTGGGGTTACAAAGAGTTCCTGACAAGGTTCTTCCACTTAACAGATCATAAAATGTTATCAATCATTGATTACAAGGGTATAAAAACTCCTAGGTGATAAATGCAGGTTTCAGGTGTGACTGATTATCTACATCATCTCTTATGAGAAGTGTAACAGTGAGATACGGGTTCTTCCTGCCTCTTCCTGGAACTTCCTTAGCCTTTAGGTGATGTCTCCATCCATATGTTTAAGCATAAACAAAAGGGGCGACTGCCTGTGGCTGCCCACAATAGATAACAAATCTGGGTTATTGCATATTTATTACGTATTTTTGCTTTATTTTGTGTGGAAACCAAAATATAGCAGTATCCTTTATTTGCCTCCAAGGCATGCAATGTTGTAATAGATAGGATTTGTCATGTTTCAGGGTCTCATTGAATCTACTAGAGAAGCATGTCGTGAAGCAGGGCCCACCAGTCCACTGTACAACCCAGGCCCTACAATCCATGAACATCCCTACTTAAGGAAGCATTCTGGCATCCTTTCAGCATCATAGAGGGCTTCACGTGAGGCATAAGAAAAGTATTTTCAGTCCTCACATGCACATGTTCATCCAGTTATTTACCAGTATTTGTGCCTGTTGAATTACAAATAAGCTTGGTACCTTTTATGTTCATCATAATTTATTTACTCAGAGGTAGAACTTGCTTCTCATTCAGTTCCCCAAAACATATAATTCAGTGGGAGCAAGGTGTGAATCCTGAATGACAGGAAGAATTGTCTTGGACCTTTAGTCTTCTAAGTTGCCCTCTCTTTGCAGATGCTTTGGAGGCTGCCATTTGTAGATTAAACTCACATTTCCAAGATGTTTCTTGGATGCCATTTGACAAAATTGAGACAATAACCATTTTACTGTTAGACTTTTCCATTATGTACTCTTGTATTTTTTGCCAAGTCACCATTTCTCCATTGCAGCATGCCATGTTTCTGGGGTGCGTGGTTTGCGGCAGGAGGAATGAAACAGAATGACAGAGGAGACTTCAAGGGAAGCTACTGTTGTTTAGACAGCTGTTTATCCTAGTTTGAGAGGAAGTTTGGTTTCTGCAATTGCAAGGGGATAATAACTTTGGAACAGAATAGGAATTTGGATAATTTCCCAAGCCATCTTGTTTGAATCCTTCCATGATAATTTGTGTCATTTGCTCATATTTTAATAATCACAACTCATTGGTAGAATACAATTATATGTTGATCAAAACTTTAGAAGACAGGATACAAATGCTATTCTTCAGAATTACAATTGATTTTAGTTTCCTGCATTAATACAAGTAGTATATAATTCCTCATGTTTAATTTATACTCCATCTGGGTGGTGATGCATCATTGAGATTATACAACATATATTCCAGTATCAATAACTCTGCTGTTAATGTCTAAATATGATTATGTTGGGTTAGTTATCTATAGATAATTGGTAAGGTCTGTCTTCTTAACCACTCTCATATTAAACTCATTACTTCCAATAATAAATTCATGATCTTTACCCCAGACCAATTCTCTTGTAGTCCGTGTTTCACCATTTTCTATGTCATTTGAGCTCAGACTCATATATTTATCCATATTTTATAATTTCTCCATTTTCCTGTGTTTTTTATGTGTATCTGCAAAATGCAAATCCATGTAATCATGACAAATTCATGAAATTGTGTATTGTCCTCCTAATTTATCTTCATAATACATTTTTTAGACAAAATAATAGTTTAAAATATGTTTTTGTCCTACTGGGAATAGAGAATGGACACACATAAATAGAAAAAATCTTGACTGATTGGCATTAAAAAGTTAATGTGTGTAGAAAATTTAAGCTTCAAAATAATCAAGTAAATTCAATTTTGAGATTTATAGTCTTATATTCCAGTGGCATAAATTAAATAAAAAGATATTATGTGTTGTATCAGAAAATACAGAAAATTGATATTGCAATTCTTGATGGTTGACTACATTTCTTATTGTTTTTATTTTGTTGTGTGTGTTTTATTAATTTGTACATTTATGAGAAGAACATTGTGATTCTCAAACATTATGCTACTAATAATTTTTCGCAGAACTAAGAATAAAAGCTATATTTATAGAAGAGTATTTTAGCAGCATCTAAAAGTATTGAAAAATCTAAACCTATGAAACCTAATCAGTAGGATTTGGTAATTTCATTATAATACTTACAATAATATAATATGCAGCCATTAAAATTTTTGCTGGACTAGAAAATAAATGGAGAATAGACCACATGAAAATATTGAGGAAGGCAGATGAATATCCCTTTAATGAGGCTTTTCAATAATGAGATCTGTGTATAAAATATATAAGTACATAATGAAGAAAGAGGATTCAGACCATGTTACTCATAAATTGGAGGTCTTAGAGGTGGGACATAGACATTAGAGAGAAAATTCAAGGAGTATACCTAACAGAAAATGTTGAGCAAGTTAATCTCACATAGTTTAGTATAAAGCAAATACTAAAGATTAAGTTATTTCTAACATCCATTTCAGAGATATTTTGCCATAGCTGAGAGGCATGAAGGTGAAAACAATTTAAGATATTTCAGATAGAAAGGGAGTAGAATATCAAAGTTATTCTTTATTAAGTCCAATATTTTACCTAAGATAAGTCCTAATGTGATACCATCTTAAAATTGATTAGATAGAGGGCAGTGCTGTGGTGTAGCAGGTAAAGCTGCCGCCTGCACTGCCAGCATCCCATATGGGCACTGGTTCGAGTCCCAGCTGCTCCATTTGCAATCCAGCTCTCTGCTATGGCCTGGGAAAGCAGTAGAAGATGGCCCAAGTCTTGCACCCCCGTGAGAGACCCAGAAGATGCTCCTGGCTCCTGGCTTCAGAATGGCCCAGCTCCAGCCATTGTGGCCATTTGGGGAGTGAATAACTGAATGGAAGACTCTGTCTCTCTCTTTCTCTTTCTCTCACTCTCTTTCTCTCTCTCTCCCTTTCTCTATCTCTCTCTGTCTCTGCCTCTCTGTATCTCTGCCTTTCAAAGAAACAAACAAATCTTAAAAAAAAAAACTGAATTAGAAATTTTGCAATGAATAAGCAATGACTTTCACAATATATGTAGCATAAAATAGATTCAGTGAACAGGGTTCTGCAATAACACTCTGTGTAAGAGTTTATGGAAACAATTAATAGAGTAAAATTGATGTAACATTTTATGTTCTTTTGCATTTTACATATTCTAAGAAGATGTGAATCCATTAATACATGGAAATCAACAACTTTTTACTATGAAAATAACTGCTAAAAGTTATTCATTTTACCACAGAATATAAGCAAAACATATTATCTTTAATTGGTCATTACATCATCATCATTGGAATTATTTAGTATTAATAAAATATTTTATTTTGCAATGCTTATAGAGAGTAGTGCTATCATAAAAAAGCACCTGTTTCTTGTATTGGCTATAAAATATCTTAGCTCAGCAATTTAACATAAGCTGATAATGCTTTTTCAGTCACATTTGCAATTTTCTGGGTTACTTCTTAACAATGGCAAAAGCAATATACTATGGGAGGGGGTGTAGGAATGGGAAAACTGATTTTTTTCCTCCTATTATTATATCAATACCAACAGTTGAATCTATTTGTCAGTTAGTTTGTATCCAAAATGGGTGTTGTTTTGTTTCCTGTGGTCCCTGTATATACCTATAAAATATTAAAAAATAATGAAGAAGTGCTCAAGAATTTGAAACTATTTAAAATTTAACCTTTAAGAGAAAAGAGGTATATTAACACAAGGTTTCTTCATTTCTTCTGTGGCATATGTACGATGAAATTTGTTTGTTGATTCTTAAATGTAGAATATACCTAAACTATGTCTGAACTATTTATCTTTATAAATTCTTAAAGCACCATGATATCATTCCTTATCACAAATTATGAATCTATGTTTACTGTTGTCTGCACAAATATTTTCGAACAATGATCTGTTAGTATTTATAAGTATTTTATAATTATTTTGTTAAATTTCTATCAAAATTTTTATAAATTGCTAATTTTTAAAGCTTCTGTTAAACTCCTTACTATAAGTTATCTTGGGGACCTTTCTTTTTTTTAACTAATTAACCTATTAATTACTTTGAGAGAAAGACAGATTTTCTATCTGATGGTTTACTCCCAAATACACACGATTATTAGGACAGGGCAAGGCCAAAATTAGGAACTAGGAACTCAATTCAGGTTTCTCACATGAGTGACAGGGACCCCACTACTTGAGCCATCCTCTCCTGCCTCAGAGTCTGTGTTAGCAAAAGCAAACAAAAAAACAAACAAACAAAAACTTGCAATCAAATAGGGTACACTGATAATGGCATGTAGGTATCTAAACTTATGTCTTGTCTTAATGGCTAAACTAAATACCAACCCATGGAACATGGTACTTTATCATATCTAACATCTAGGGAAAACTAGGCTCGGAGTGATAAGGTGACTCACGTTGGATTTTACTGGCTTAGCACTGATACTGCCCTGTTTCCAGTTTTGTCTCATACTTTTGCATGAGAATCTTGTTCACTGCTTTCTGCCCAGGCTCTGGGGAAGAGTGCTGAGGGTAGTCTTTTGGCCGCCCAGGTTGACACTAAGCCAGGTTGCACCTGAGTCTAACAGAACCAAGATCCTGTGTAGTCTAATGGGTACAAGCCTGGTCCAAACAGGCTAGTGAAGATGTTGCAGGCTGAAATCACTTGACAATAACCTGATTCTTGGTAGATCTAGAGGCTCCGCTTGTAAGCACAGCCTGGGGATAGAGACTTGAATTTTATCTGGTGTGCTTCAGTGAAAGAAGCCTGGCACTGAACTCCAGGGCAAACTCTTAGATCTACTTTCCTAGTCAACACCATAGTGGCAGTGGTCTTGCTCCACTGTCTTCCAGAGGCAGAAGGAAGCCACCCCCAGAAGGGAAGCTCCAGAAGGGAGCCCCATGGCCACTTGGCTAAGGAGGATCCAAAGACTCTGTCTGTAGGTATGGCCTTGGGACAATTCCATGGAGCCTTGTCTAAAACTGGATTTTACAGCAGTATAATTGGTACTGAATTTCAATACTGAAGTTTGGACTTAATTCCCTCTCCTTTACTGAAGCTAAAGACATGGATTCTTCCTTCAAGCCACACTACTTGAAGCTGGAGGAAGGGTGACATAACCAGCTTTCATTCCTGCATTTTCAATGTGTTTTTTTATTATTATAGTATAATTAGGCACTATGGTAACTCACCTGTATTATATCTTGTCAAATTGGTTGGTATAAGAATAGGGTTTTCAAATAATGTCTCTGTGGGGACATTATCACTGGACCATCTTATTCAACTGTCATCTCACCCTTTTACTTCTTAATCTCCCACTTTTCTCTTTCTTGAGTCAGTTATTTTATATCCATAATAATTATTATTAGCATGATGTGAAGGGAGGAATGTAGTGTAGCCTTATATTCTTTATCATCTATTTCTATTACTGAGATATGAACACTGTAAGGGTCTACATTTTTTACTCCTTTGTTCCCTGCCTGCTCCCAGTACCAGAATTATTCCTGTCAATTAGAGTTTGGTCAGTATGTATTTTATTAATGAATTTTCTCAAAGAATCTTATGCTACTGTAAAAAAATTCAATCTCTTTCAAATGCAGGAAAGGCATTAAGTAGCTGGTAACTAAACTAATTGCCCCCAGCTGATCAGAAAGTAAGCTCCCTTGGACAACCTGGGAGCCTTCCATATGTCATTGGTATCAAGTCAAATTAGTAGCCACTGCCCTGAGTTTATTTGTACAAGCCAGAAACATGCATTTTGGCGGAACTTAAGTTCTTTAGTTAGTGGACTCAGTGCCCTCTCTTTTGTAAACCAAAGATGATATTCCATCTTCTTGTAATGGAATCTTTGCCTTGAAGATAAGAAAATCCTCTTCATACCATTTTTCTCAAGATTTTGTATTGCTAATTACTGTTTACTTCATTTTTACATGGTTGCTTTATTCATTGTATTTGGCTAACTACAGAAGGAAAACCTGTAACCAAGGCAACCGAGGGAGGTGCCTGTGTGCTTCAGTCAGCCTTGTCCTTTGCTCCATTTCATCAGACTATGAATATATTCCTGGTTTTTCTTTCTTGTAATGTTGCCAGAACACAAAAGCCCTTCAACTTCATGTTTCTTAATATACCAGTTTCTCTGAATATCTACCCTGTTAATAGAATTGTCATATTATGTTTCTGCTACTGAAATCTAATACTCTGTCCCTCAATACAATTTCTACTCCATTTACTATTGTTTGTATTCAATATTCTGTGCCTACATTTCATTACCTATTAATTCAAGGCTTAAAAAAGGATTATCTTTTAGATAGTTTCAGTATCATTAAGTCTGTGCTTTTTCTAATATGCAAACTCCAAGGATCATAGTAAATCTGTAAGATCACTGTATTTTAATTTTAAGATTTGGAGAAAATTGTCATTTCCCCCATATCAGAAGTATCTGATGATTTTCAGTTCTACAATGTCTCCACTACATTGTTCTTTATATTTGCCCATCATTTGTCACTGTCGTTTTGCCTGTCTCTTTAGATATTTTATAGATAATAATTTGCAGAAAAAATTATGAGTTTGTCTCATATGGGCATGTGTACAGAGCAGTGGTTGTTTTCCAAATCCAAAATATTTAAGCCTTTGTTAAACATATGATGCACTGGCAATTCATGTTAACTTGATTAGACAGCAATGAAAGCAAATGGAGTTTGTTACTTCCCGCAAACAGTGTAATAATCATAGTGGTGATGCATACACAATAATTCCCTGATGTGGTAAAGGAAGCAGGTTGATTGTGATGCTGATGGTGTGGTAGAAAGTCAACATTTACTAAGGTTATATTCAAATTAGGTACTGCGTACTACATTAAGTGCTTTATATGCACTACACTGCTTACACAAAAATCATATAGAGCAGAAACTAATAATATTTCCTTTCTACAGAAAGGGACAATGAAACCGAAAGTTTATGTAACTTGCTCAAGACAAACAACTCATGAGTGGACTCTCAAGGACTCAAATTTAAATTATCCTGAAACCAAAATCCAAACTTGTAAAGCACTACAAAATAACAATAGTAAAAAACTAAAATAGATTTCTTTTTTTAGGGAACATTTGAGGACTATTCTGCTAAATACTGCACTCCTTCTCACTACCACCTTAAAGAAAATTAAAAGCACTTTCATATGATGTTACAGTGGCTGTTACCAAAATATCAGCTATTTCCTCCTATAGATACACGAGAGAAACCACATTGTTATACATCAATAATTATTTCTTGGAGGGTGAACCAACGGCAAATGGAAGACCTTTCTCTCTGTCTCTCTCTCTCACTGTCCACTCTGCCTGTCAATAAATAAATAAATAAATAAATAAATAAATAAAAAATAATTATTTCTATAATTTTGTCATCAGTGTCATGTCATAATTATTTTATTCAATACTTTTTTCCTGGTAAAATTCTTAACATAGGCTACAGATGATTCTAAAATAATCCAATAGTTTTCTTAACAGAATTGTTTGATAATTCTACATAAAGCTAATACTCTGCCTAACACTTAATCATACTACATTCCATATTGAATGATTTTTTTTTTTTTTTTTTTTTGACAGGCAGAGTGGACAGTGAGAGAGAGAGAGACAGAGAGAAAGGTCTTCCTTTTTGCCGTTGGTTCACCCTCCAATGGCCGCCGCGGCCGGCGCGCTGCGGCCAGCGCACCGCGCTGATCCGATGGCAGGAGCCAGGAGCCTGGTGCTTTTCCTGGTCTCCCATGGGGTGCAGGGCCCAAGCACCTGGGCCATCCTCCACTGCACTCCCGGGCCACAGCAGAGGGCTGGCCTGGAAGAGGGGCAACCGGGACAGAATCCGGAGCCCCGACCGGGACTAGAACCCGGTGTGCCGGCGCCGCTAGGCGGAGGATTAGCCTAGTGAGCCACGGCGCCGGCCCATATTGAATGATTTAAAAGCTTACATTCCAACTCTGATATTTAATGTATGTTACCCACACACACATTAGTAATGATGTTTCTGAAAAGTACTTATGTTTCTGAAAGGTACTTGTCTCTTTAGAGTGATCTCTGGAATTCTGTTTCCTTGGCACGATTTTCTTTCTAGCCACATAGCATTTTATATCTGGCCTTGATTTTGCACCAAGACATATAAATAACCAACAGGAAAAATGTGATATCACGCAAGTTAGATTTAATTTTTCAATTGTTATTTTTAAATTTGCATCTAACATATTTACAATTTATTACCTTGTGTATTTCCCATATTTCAATTTTGGCGGGAAATTTCCTGCTACTAGCTATTCAACAGTGTGCTCAATGAACACATACTATATTCCAGACAATATTCCGGTTTAATTCTTATAGTCATAAAGCCTAAATGTTGTAGTTGTAGCATATATGTTATATATATAATATATATATGTGTGTATATATATCTGTATATATATAAAACAATTGGGATTCCAAAGACTAACGAGATCATGATGCTAAAGATATTGTGGGGGTGGTTGTTTTATAGTATGTGTCTGTATGTTCATGTGTCCATGCATGTTGTGTCAAGATTTCTTTTTCTGATGCTATAAAAATATATCATGATTAAGATTTGAAATCCACAAACCCAGTATAACCTCTTTAAAGGAATTTAAGACATACAATAGCATACTATTTAAGGTGAAAAAAGATTCTCTCAGTTAATTACATTATTTGTAGTTATTTATTAGAACTCAAGGCAATATAAGAGAGCAGCACAGAATAGATATTTACCAGCTTCCTTCCAGAGAAGAAAAATAAATAGGTCCATAGAGTATAAATTGACAACCACTTGATTTTTTTTACTTTCTTAATTTTTATTTTTTAAATTTTATTTAAGGTATACAAATTTCATTTATACAGATTTAGGAACAGAGTGATACTTCTCATTCTATCTTCTTTCCTTCCCCTGCTCCTACCATTTCTACTGCTCCTTCCTCTCCTATTCCCTCTCTTAATTTTTAAAATGATATACTTTCAGTTTACTTTATACTCATAAAATTAAGCCTACACTATGTAATGAGTTCAACAAATAGTATGAAGAATAAACACTGTTCCTCAACAGTAGAGACAAGGGTTGTAAATAATCAATGAATCTCGGCCGGCGCCGCGGCTCACTAGGCTAATCCTCCGCCTAGCGGCGCCGGCACACCGGGTTCTAGTCCCGGTCGGGGCGCCGGATTCTGTCCCGGTTGCCCCTCTTCCAGGCCAGCCCTCTGCTGTGGCCAGGGAGTGCAGTGGAGGATGGCCCAGGTGCTTGGGCCCTGCACCCCATGGGAGACCAGGAAAAAGCACCTGGCTCCTGGCTCCTGCCATCGGATCAGCGCAGTCCGTATCCGAGTAAGTTTCTTCTAGGTTTCACTTTCACTTTCAACCTGCAGTCCCTATCTGAGTCTAAGTTTCTTCTTGCTTTCACTTTAAATCCTAACTTCTTTCCCACAGTACGTATCCGAGTCTATGCCTAGGCTTTCAATAGCTTCTTCCGCCACCTTTTCCGTCCGGCTTTTCCCTAGGCTCTTTGCTAGTCTCTCTCTCCGGTATTTTCCCACTTCTTCCCGCTTCTTCCCTCCTAGGCTTCATATCCGAGTCACGGCACCATTATGTCGCTCCCCCTCTTCATGGAGGAACGACACTAAACCTGCCTAGGCTTCATATCCGAGTCACGGCACCATTATGTTGCTCCCCGTCTTCGTGGAGGAACGACACAGGAACCTGCGCTGTTCTTTCGTCTGCTCGGCCCTCCCCGGGTTTGCTGCTGGTTCTTCCCGGGTTGGCTACCGTCCCTTCCACCTCCGTGGAAGGGCGGTTCCCCCTTGCCACTTTCCCCACTTCCGCGGGGGAGTGGCACACCGCCGGCCGGCTCTCTCGGGGGCTGCACAGGTGTTCCTTCAGATAGATGTTCCTGGTGCATGTTGTCTCTCTCCTCCTTTATAGTCCTCTTCCACCAATCCCAACTCTGCTACCCACACGCCGAGTACGCTGCTCTCCTCCAATCAGGAGTAGGTCCTACAGTTTATTGGTTGAACTGGAGGCAGCTGTGTAGAAGCTGTTTCCTCCTCTCCAGCGCCATATTGTGGGAGAGCAGATGCATAGAATAAGTCTTAATTCCAGTAACTTAGTCTAGTCCGAGTTGCTCCCAGTTGCTCCCCACAATCGGGAACTCTAAAAACTCAACAAGAAAATTCGAATCCAGTTAAGAAATGGGCAAAGGATTTGAATAGACAGTTTAGAAAAGAAGAAATACAAATGGCAACAAATACATGAAAAAATGCTCAGTATTCCCAACCATAGGAAAAAGCAAATCAAAATCACAATGAAATATCACTTCACCCCTATCACAAAAAAAGCAAAAAGTAACAAATGATGGTGAGGATATGGAGTAAGTGGAAATCTTATACACTGTTGATAGGAATTTGCATTATTGCAACTGTGAAAAATATTAAGTTTTTTTTTTTTTTTAAGAATCTGTAAGTAAAAGTGATATGTGATCCAGCAATCCCACTACTGAGTATATATTTATGATTTAAGGCATCAGTGTTTTATTTTCATCATAGATATCTCTCATTTCTTTGGTTAAACTTATTCAGAAACATTTGATTTTCTTGTGACTTGTGAATGATATTTCTGTCTTGATTTCTCCTTCAGCAAGATTATTATTGGTATATAAAATTGGTACTTTTGTATGCTAATTTTGTATTTTGTGATTTGCTGAATTGGTTTATCAGCTTTTACATTACTGTTGTGGCTTGTTTAGGTATTTACATGTAAGAATTTTGTCACTGGCAAATGTGGATATTTTGACTTCCTTCTTTCTAAGTTTGATATCACTTATTTCTTTCTCTTTCCTAATTTCTGTCATTAATTTTCTTACAATACAGTACTGAAAGTAGATATCTCATTAATACAAATAATAATACTATACTGAAAGTGGACATCTTTGTCATATTTCAGATTGGAAATTGCTATATGCTTTTCTACATTCAGTCTGATACTGGCTGTTGGTTTATCCTATGTAGCCTTTATCATTTTGAGTTATGTTCCTTCTATACCTAATTGTTGTGAGTTTTTTTCTTTAACTTGAAAGGATGCTAATCTTATCAAACGATTCCTTAGTACCTATTGAGATGATATGGTTTTGTTCTTTATTCTGTTACTGTACCTTATGACTACTGATATGCAAAGGTTAAAACATCCTTGTGTATCTGGGATAGAGGCCCTTAAAACGTTTTTGATGAAGTGTTGAATTTGGTTTGCTAATGTTTTGTTGAGAATTTTTACATCTATGTTCATTATGGATATTAGTTTGTAGTTTTCTCTGTTTCACATTTTTTTTGGTTAGAGTCAGGCTGACCTCCTAAAAAGAGTGGCATTGTACCATCATTTTCAGTTTTGTGATAGTTTGAAAATTAGTGGAGTTAGATTATCTGTAACATTTTTATGTAATTCAACTGAAAATCCATCATGTGCTAGATTTTCCTATTGTGGGGGAATTTCCTTTACTTCCTCAACCTTGTTATTTGTGGTCTGTTTATATTTTCTTATTTTCTTGATTTAATATATGTAAATTGTATATATTTAGGAATGTATTCATTTCTTTAAAATTTCCTAATTTTTAAGAACTGTTCATAGTCGTTTCTTCTGATCTTTTGTATTTCTGTGGTCACAATTTTAATGTCTCCCATTTCGTCTTTAATTTTCTTTTTTCCCCTTATTATGTGGCTGAATCTTCATCTATTTTATCTTTTCAAAAGATTTTGTATTGATATATCACACTTTTTAGTTTCAATTTCATTTAGTTTTGCTCTGATTCTCATTATTTTTCATCTTTTTTTTTCTTTTAAAGTGTTATTTATTTGAAGGCATATTCATAGGGGGAGAGACAGAGAAAAAAAAAAAAAAAACATTTATTTTCTGGTTCACCCCCCCCCAACTGGCCACAAAGGTTCATACAGGATACTGGAACTCTATCCAGGTCTCCAACATGGGTGCAGGGCCCAAGTACTTGGGTTATCTTCTAATACTTTCCCAGGCAGATTCACAGGGAGCTGAATGGGAAGTGGAGCAGTTGGGACTACAACCAGCGCAGCAATGCAGGTGGTGGCTCAACCCAAGGAGCCACAACATTAGCCCTTGTTTTTGTTTTTCTAAATACTTGAGATGTATTATTAGATTGTTTATTTGATCATATTCTTAAATTAAATATTCAATATCTGTAAGCTTCCCATGTAATTCTGCCTCAGTTATTATCCCCTGATCTAAATATGTTGTGTTTTCATTTTCATTTGTTTCAAGAAAATTTTTTATTTCCTTTTAATTTTTTTCATTGATTCATTGATCATTTAGGATGATGTTGCTCTTTTTCCATGAATTGGTAAACCTTCTAGTTGTTCTATTGTTTTTTATTTCTAGTTTTATTCATTCATGATCTGAGAACATACATGGTATGATTTCAATTTTTCTTAATTTACTGAGCCTTGAATTGTGGTATAATATATGATATATCCTAGAAAATATTCTTTGTGCTTATGAGACCATGTGTGCTGTAGCTGTTGGGTGAAATTTCTGTAGAAGATTCTTAAGTCTATTTTCTCTGTTGTGTGGTTCAACTCAGATATGTCTTTTTTGAGTTTTTGTCTTCATGATCTACTCAATCATCACAGTGAGGCATTGAAATCCTCTATTATTGTAATGGAGTCTCTCTCTCTGTATGCTGTCCTATGTTTCTTAACTGCACTTCCCAAACATCACTGTGCTGCCTTCTGGATAATATGTTCAGATCTACTTACCGTATCATTAATTATGTCTTCAGTTCTGTGAATCCAATTTTCACCTTAGCCACTGTTTTTTTTTTTTTTTGAAAGATTTATTTATTTGAAGGGCAGAGTTACAGAGAGACAGAGACAGAGACACAGAGAGAGAGATCTTCCATCCATTAATTCACTCCCCAGATGGCAGCAATGGCCAGAGCTGAGCCAATCAGAAGCCAGGAGCTAGGAGCCTCCTCCAGGTTTCCCAGGTGGGTGCAGGGGCCCAAGCTGTTGGGCCATCCGCCAATGCCCTCCCAGGCCACAGCAGAGAGCCAGACAGGTAGTGGAGCAGCCAGGACTCAAACAGGTGCCTACACGGGATGCCGGCACCACAGGCAGAGACCCAGCCCACCATGCCACAATGTTGGCCCCCTCTCTCTTTTGTTTAACTCTGCCTTTCAAATGATAAAATAAAAATTAAAAATAAAATAAACATAGTAAATTCTATTTTGTACAACAGAAACTACTTGATAATTATTATAAAGAACTATATTATTGATTTATGTATTTTCTGTATTACATTTTTATCATTATTTTAGAATGTATTTCTTCTACTTATTAAAAGCAAAAAGTTTGCATTAAAAAAACATGCCATGTTACACCAGCAATAGCCTCATACTTGCACATCTTGCATGGGTCTCTTGAATATATCAAGAAGTTATGTCACCTGCTTCACATAGATTTGTAAAGCACATCCTGTAATATTTCTACAATCATGGAATCAACAAACAGTATAATTTTGAGAATATGTTTCTATCATTGAGAAACACCTGAATGTTTTAGTAATTCTCATATCTCAATTTTGAGTTGAATATAGAATCACTAATTTCATTATTTTTTCAATGTCAAAATTAAAAAAGTAAAGACAAAAGTTCTATTTTGTGCAAAACATATAAAATACTTGATTTAAGAATATTTCCCTTTATGAAACACTTGATAATGTAACAAATACAATGGTAATTGACAATGTAAATTACTAAAGTTGGAGGAACTGTGTGAAATCAGATTTACTAAAGTATGATTTACATATAGTGACATTTACATTTTGTATGCAAATATATGAAGTATAAAAAATGCATACATGTTTCAAGTACTAGCTTAAAAGTAGTTATATCCCACCACCCTACATCTTTTAAAATAATTCTTTTGAGTAAATTCCTTTTACCAACCCCAGCAATCTGGCAACCATTGATCTGCCTTCTGTCTCTAAATTTTGGCTTTTCCAGGATTTTACATAAGTGGAATTTGTAGTATTCTGCATATAGTATAAATGAGGATGAATTCATTTAGCACACAATTATGACACCTTTATATTTTGTGTTTATTTATAAATAGTTGCTTCCTTTTTCATTGTTGAATACTGTTCTGTTCTTTTGGCTATTTCACACTTTCAGCATTTGAGGTATATTTAGGTTGTTTCCATTTTGGGGATATCATCAGAATAACTTCTATGAATATATATGTATATGATCTTTATGAATATCCATTTTCATTGTCTTTTGTCAAAATTCTAGGTATAGAGTTGTTAAGTATATTTTTAACTTCATAAGAAACTAGCAATCCAAAGTAATTGTCAGAAAGTTCTTTGCTGATAATAATTATCTACAAATATCTACAAATTCTATTTTGTAACACATACATTTCCAGAATTTCATTGCATTTATTTTCAACTTTAGTCATTTATTATTATTATTTTTTTTTCTTTAAGTTTCTTTAACCTTGTCTAAATACCTTGCTTTGGTGCATCCAAGAAATATTAGAAATATTTTAGATATCACTCACTGAATGTGAACAAGTTATTTTAGTCATTTATTATTTATTGTGGTTTAAATTTTTAATTTCCTAAAGAATAATAATTTTCAATGTTTTTTCACATGGTTATTTGTTATCAATATATTCTCTTTGGCTTGGAAATCACCATTTCACTCTGTTTCTAGGAATTTAACTATTTTAACTATACTATATAAGTGAAATCATGCAGAATCTGTGTGCAGGATCTGTCCTTCAATGATTGGCCTATTTCTCTTATCACAATGCCTTCCAGGTTCATAAGTTGGAAATAATATCTATTTTTAAGGCTAGGTAATATTCCATGTATATACATATGTATCACATTTTCTTTACCCATTTGTATGTTAAGGGATATTTAGATTGATTCCAAATCTTGGCTATTGTGAATTGTGTTGCAATGAATATAGAACTGCTAATATATCTTTTAAGATCCTGATTTGGGGCAGGTGCTGTGGCGTAGCAGCTAAAGCCGCCGCTTGCAGTGCTGGCATCCCATATGGGCACCGGTTCAAAGCCCAGCTGCTCCACTTCCTATCCAGCTCTCGCTATGGCCTAGGAAAACAGTGGAAGATGGCCCAAGTGCTTGGGCCCCTGCACCTGCATGGGAGACCCAGTGGAGGCTCCTGGCCTCTAGCATTGGATGCATGCAGCTCCAGCTATTGCAGCCAACTGGAGAGTGAACCAACAGATGGAAGCCTCTCTTTTTCTGCCTCTCCTTAACTCTTGACTTTCAAATAAATAAATAAATCTTAAAAAAAAAAAGATCTTGATTTAAGGGGCAGTGCTTTGGTATAATGGATGAAGCTGCTGTGTGCAGTGCCACAATCCCAAGTGGAAGCCGGTTCGGGTCCTGGCTGCTCCACTTCCGATCCAGCTGTCTGCTGTGGCCTGGGAAAGCTGTAGCAGATGGCCCAAGTGCTTGGGTCCCTGCACCCATGTAGGAGACCTGAAAGAAGCTCCTGGCTCCTGGCTGCTGGCCATCTGAGGAGTGAACCAATAGATGGAAGACCCCTCCCCCCCACCTATGCCTCTTTGGAACTCTGCCTTTCAAATAAATAAATAAATAAAATTTTAAAAATGATCCTGATTTATATTCTTCTGTATGTAATTCTGAAAATGCGACTTCTGGTTCATACGATAATTTGCCTTTAGTATATTAAGGAACCGCCATACTGTTTGTGCAGCAGGAGAACCATATTATGTACTTGCTAATAGTACAGAAGGGTTAAAATTTTTCCACATTCTGACCAGCATTGTGTATTCATCAGTTTTTCTACATACACACACATTTATAAATATACATATATATATTACACACATACATATATAGCATATAAGCTATAATGAAAAACCTTAGGTAAGCTAAATTTAACAAAAAAAGAGGATAATTTTAGTTTACAATTCTAGAGTTTAGAAATGCAAATGGCATTATTGAGGTTCTGGAGAGGGTTCCCTTTGGCTGCATCACATTGTGGAGACAGCATGCATGTCTGTATGTGGTAATCTGCCTTTCCTTACAAAGCCACAAGGTCCAATCTTGCCCCCCCCCCACTCTAGTGACATAATGTAATCTAATCAAATATCAAAGGCCCTACTTCTAAATAATGCAGTCAGATCTCATTTCCACTCTCTTAATATAATTAACTTACAATTTGGGGTTGAAAATTTTGCATGAAATCATGAGGGTACATCACACTCACATAGCAAAATTTTTGTGTTTTTTTTTCTTTTATAATAGCCATCCTAGTAGATGTTTAGTGATATCTCATTATGGTTTTTGTCTGTATTTTCTTAATAATTAGTGATGTGGATCACCTTTACATATACTACTGACCAAATGTATTTCTTCTTTGGAGACATGTGTATTAACTCCTGTTTTCATTTTTTAATCAGCTTATTTGCTTTTGTACAATTGAGTTATAAAACTAATTTATATATTTTGAAATTAATCATTTTTTCAGTTATGTAGTTAGCTGCAAATATTTTATGCCATTATATATGATGTCTATTCATTCTACTGATTTCTCCTTTGCTATGCAGTAGTTTTAGTTTTTATATAGTACAACTTTTGTATTTTTTACAATTGTTTGCACTTTGGGTATTGTATATGAGAAATTATTGCCAAGACCAATGTCATAGATTTTTTTCAATTTTTTCCTATGAGGTTTATAGTTTTACTTCTTACATTTAAGTTTTAATTCAGTTTGAAATTGTTTTTGTTCATAGTGTAAAATAAAGGCTCAATTTTATTCATTTGCATATGGATATTCAATTTTCAGTTTTTGTAATTTTAGAGGTTTATTAAGAAATGACTTCATGTTAAAGTATCAAAGTGTAAACACTTTCATTCTTTTTTAAAAAAGATTTATTTATTTCAAAGGCAGAGTTACAGAGTGGCAGAGGCAAAGAGAGAGGGAGGGAGGGGGAGAGAGAGAGAGAGAGAGAGAGAGAGAGAGTTCTTCCCTCTCCTGCTTCACTCTCCCAAATGGCTGCAACTGCTGGACCTGGGCTTAGGAACCAGGAGTCAGGAGCTCCCACTAGGCCTCCCACAGAGGTGCAGAAACCCAAGGACTTGGGCAGTCTTCTATTGCTTTTCCAGGCCATAGCAGAGAGTAGGATCGAAAGAGGAGCAGCTGGGACTCGAACTGGCATCCATATGAGATCCTTGCACTGCTTGGTGGTGGCTTTACCTGCTATATACCACAGTGCCAGTCCCAATACTTTCATTTTAAGTTAGGTATTACTTATAACATCCTTTTTTTTTTTTTTTTTTTTTTTTTTTTTTTTTTTTTTTTTGACAAGCAGAGTGGACAGTGAGAGAGAGAGACAGAGAGAAAGGTCTTCCTTTGCCATTGGTTCACCCTCCAATGCCGCCGCGGCCGGCACGCTGCAGCCGGTGCACCGCGCTGATCCCATGGCAGGAGCCAGGTACTTATCCTGGTCTCCCATGGGGTGCAGGGCCCAAGCACTTGGGCCATCCTCCACTGCACTCCCTGGCCACAGCAGAGAGCTGGCCTGGAAGAGGGGCAACCGGGACAGAATCTGGCACCCCGACCGGGACTAGAACCCGGTGTGCTGGCGCCGCAAGGCGGAGGATTAGCCTAGTGAGCCGCGGCGCCAGCCAGACTATAACATTCTTAATATATAAAACTACATTGATTTATAAAGTAGTTAGAAATTAGTCTTAATGTTACTGTTTCTTAACTCCTTTCTTCTATGTTAACACTCCAAGTTTTCTTTGGAGAAAATAAAAAATAAATAAATAAATATAGTTACCAAGGAAGAAACAGATATAAGACCTGCAGACAAAGACCATGGGTACTTGTAATTTGATGGAGGTGGTAGGAAGAACTCAGAAGAATTTGAAGAAGAGATGAAAACTTAATGCAAGTTTTCCTCCGTTGCAATGTCCATTCTTCATGAATGCTTTAGACAAATGTTCTTCGAGTACCAAAAAGCTCTTTTAAGATGAAATTATGAGGAAGATCATTTTAATTTGTATGGCTTGAACATATCCACTATTATTCTTACCAGCATTTTATTAATACAATTACAGCTTCAACTGTTAAACAATTATATTTATTGTAAATATTTCATAACCGTTTACTACACTCTTCTAGAGATAGTTACTGTCTCAAAGAATAATATAATAATAGTAATTTCATTAACATTTAATTTATTCATGATTTTAATAGAAAGAACCCAGAATAGTGTGTCTAATCTAGTAAGTACTTAGTATATATTGGATTCTTTGTCTCTCAGTACATTTCAGATAATGTTCATATACTAAATTCCATTTATCCCAAGAGTTTTTTTGAATTAGCAAGGAAGTATACAGTTATAGTTACAAATGATAAAATATCTACTTTGGGTATTCTAGTCAAAGTTAAATGACTGATAATTGATACTGTGAATAAAAAAATTGAATATTTTAATTCATTGTGCTCTCTCAATTCCAATTTAAGAATAAATTTTTAGGCAAGGTAAAAATTTAGACACTGAGTAAAAAACTAGAATAAACATAATTTCAAAAAATGGCAACAGTTGAAAAGAGTAATCTTCAAAGTGGAGTGTGTAGATCTCACTGTAAGATACAATCTATTGAAGTACAGTGAACCTTATAGTAGCTTGTATTTGACGTACTAGAATATATATGCTAAAATAATTCTCACAGCAATCCTAGGACATGGGTATCTTAAAAAAATAAAGCACTATAAATGAAGTCTGGAAATACTAGTTTTTATGAATATTTAAAAATCAATAAAATACAACATTTACTTAGGGCCAGCACTATGGCATATTGTGTGTGAGGCTGCCACCTATGACTCTGGCATCCCGTATAGATACCAGTTCTTTTCCCGGCTGCTCCACTTCTATTCCAGCTCCCTGATAATGACCTAGGAAGGGCAGAAGAAGATGGCTTAAGTGTGTGGGTCCCTTCCACTCACATGGAAGAGCAGGATGAGGCTCCTGGCTCCTGACTTTGTTCTGGCTCAGCCCTGGCCTTTGTGGCCGTCTGGGGAGTGAATTGGCAGATGAGGAGTTCTCTCTCCCTCTCCCTCCCTCCCTCCCAAACACCTTCAGTAAGTCTGAATTTGAAATAAAATAAATAAATTATTTTCAAAAAATAAATAAAACCTACTTTCAATGATGTTCAAAACTTCTGTTGAGAGTATATAATGTAATTTTAAATAATGGATAAACATGACATAAATTTATAAATTATTTTCTTAAATGTAACATCAAAATTTTTATAGACTTCTGATGAAATATTTTGGAGATACTAGCTCTATGTAACTTGAGGGAAAGATACCTACCTGTTTTCTTCACATCTAAAATTGTCATGACTGTTCTAATCAAACACTAAATGAGTTTAAAATGTTCTCATGAATACTATTTCACAAGGTTCAAGGATAATTTACTGAGGCCAAATTAATTAAGAGACTATAAGATGATGGAAAGTTTTATGGGCTTGAGGTTACAGGTACAGTCTTAATTTTAAGTTAGTTATCTTTCTGTTCTGCTGAAGATACTATTGATTTAGGATGTTTTCAGTGCAGCTGCTCAAATGAGATATAAAATATAATGTGATTTAAACGAGGCATTTGTAAAGAGGGTGTTTGAGGGTTTTTTTTTTTTTTTTCTTTCCGTGAGCTTGCTATATTTAAAGTAAGGTTGCTTCTCACACTTTGAGTAGTCAATTTTAAAATGGCCTGGGTTGGAGGTCGAGTACACTCACTGTGGCTTACTGTAGTGGTCGGAATACTCCAGTATTTCTGAGTTTCTTCTCCCTGAGCATAGTTATTATGGCATCTTAAAGATTTTTCCCATGGGACCAGTGCTGTGGCATAGTGGTCTTAGTCTCTCCCTGCAGTGCTGGCATCCAATATGAGCACCAGTTCATATCCCAGCTGCTCCCCTTCGAATCCAGCTCTCTGCTATGGCCTGGGAAAGCTGTGGAAGATGCTTGGGCCTATGTGCTTACGTGGGAGACCCAGAAGAAGCTCCTGGCTCCTGGTTTCAGATCAGCCCAGCTCTAGCCATTGCAGTCATTTGCAGAGTAAACCATAGATGGAATACCTTTCTCTCTGTCTCTCCCTCTCTCTGACAGTAACTGTGTCTCTCAAGAAAATAAATAAAATCTTTATAGAAAGTGAATTTTCCCAGTCCTGACAAAATTCAAATATTCCCAAGGAAGGGTTTAGTTTTCATGTACCTCTCTTTCATTCAGAAAAACTGTGTTACCTGCTGACTAGCCTCAACCTTAGTGAATGAGGAGGGGCACAGAAAAGAGGAGGGGGCAATATTTGTCTTGAGAGCTAACAAAATTATAGTCTTGTAAGAGTTGTAGGTAATATCAAAATAAATGTTCTCTAAGGGGGTATGTCAGTACAGTTGGAGAATTATAATTTTTAGCAGAATAAAAAGGAGGGCTAAGGAATGACTTACATACAGAGTGCATTTGAGTTCAAAGAAAATGATAATTTAACAAGCAGAGGAAAAGGGTTTGTAGTTTCAGAAGCAATGCCATGAGGGAAGGCTTGAAGGTAGAAAATCGGAGTTCCTCCTGATAACAGCAATGTTCTTTAAAATGTGTTATTTATTTTGCAAACACTTATATTGCATGTCTATGTCTTCATTCTTTTTTTCTTTTTGTTTTTTTTTTTTATTTAAAATGTTTAAAAATATTGCATTTATTTGTGAGGTAGAGTTAGAGAGAGAGAGATAGAGAGAAAGGTCTTCCATCCTGGTTTACTCCCTAAATGGCCTCAACAGCCTAAGCTGAGCCATACTGAAGCCAGGAGCCAGGAACTTCCTCCAGGTCTCCCACATGGGTGCAGTGACCCAAGCACTTGGGCCATCTTCCGCTGCTTTCTCAGGCCATAAAAGAGAGCTGGATTGGAAGAGAAGCAGCTGGGGCTAGAAATAGTGCCCATATGAGATGCCGGTGCCGCAGTCGGAGGATTAACCTATTGTGTCATAGCGCAAGCCTCCCTGCATTTTTAAATTTCATGTATTTCAGATATACAATTTAGGAGCATTAGTGACACTTCCCACCCTACTTTCTCTTCAAGCCACACTCCCACCCTCCTCTTCCTGCCTGTCTTATTCTTTTAATTTTTACGATGACATACTTTCAGTTTCTTTTATAATCATAAGCTTAACTCTCCACTAACTAAAGAATTCAAAAAAAGTGAGAGGAAAGAAAAAAGGTACTGCTCCTCGGCAGTAGAGACATAGCAACCTTATGAAGTGATTATCAATAGTTCCAGTTGAGGTGGAGAAACTGAGAATGTCCTAGTCACAAGCTAGGAAGTGGAAGAGCAGGTATTTGATTGCAGATATTTCAGCTTCAATCTTTGTCCACACAAAAGTAATCATCTAATTTGGAGCATCTGAGAAGTGCTTGCAAAATGACACACCCCAGAGAGTAAAGGAAACTAATTAACAAGGCATAGCATGTGTAAACTGGGACTGTTTGGATCAAGGAGGATATCCGGTCATTCTAACTTTCAGGCTAACAGAACAAATACTTTCAGGTTGGCATTTTTCCCCCATCATAACTCTGATGGGAATGCTACAGATTTTATTCAAGTGTACAAACAATTCTATCCTTGTTTGTCCTTCCTGGGTTTAATATATTTCTGAAAATTTGATTAAGTCCCTTAACAGAAATTGAGCATGTGTATATGCATGTTTGCAAATGTGTGTGTATAAAATTTCTGGATTTTCAAAAACCTCAAACTCATTCATTGTTTCTCAGAGGGACTACTGACTTCACATTCAGATAATAAATTCCTGCTTTAGACATAGGAAGTAATGTAAATTTAACAATTTTATTTGTTCTTCACTGTTGTTAACAGAAACATTGCTGGAATTTGAAACTAACTGAGTTTCACAAATTTATTTTGCACAAATTTTGTACAAATTTTTATCAAACATTTAGGGTTGAGATTTTTCATTAAAATGTATTTAATGAAAATATAGATTTTCTTCCTTCAAAGATGCTTATCATTTTAATGTATGAAATGTGTGTAGAATAAAAACAAGACAAATTTTTAAAAGAATACAAGCTTCTTTTCACTTTATAGTGGTAAAGGTTTTTCACTTTCAGATATTACTAGAAATTCATAATACTGCAAAAATGTGAATTAGTATTTCTAGGCAAAATGCCTGCTAAACTAATTAATTGATTTGGAATTGATTTATGTATACAAATATATTTATGTATTTATATGTGTGTATGTGTACCTATTTATATATATATATATATATATTTAGTGAATTTTAAGGTAATAAGTATAATTTAAATTGACCTAAATAACATTCATAGGTCTAAATAATGATCAGGATGGTTAACATTGAAATTAAAGATGATTTTTGAAATTCAGTAGAGAATATAAAATGTCTATGTTGGAAAAAAAAAATAGGTCATTGGATAAAACCCAGAAACATGGTAGCATGTTAAAATCACAGATTGTGATAAAGTGAGCTTTCAACAGTTTCACAAAGCTAAAGATAGTGATACTGTTCATAAGAGCCATCTCTTCTTTCTCCTCTGGACAGAATGTGGTTTTGCTGATGCTGAGTGTGGCAAATGTGGCATAGGAGTGCACCTAAACATGTCCTTTAAGGACACAGATGCATTGATTACTTATGACAGTTCTTCATGGATATGAATTATTTAACTCTGTATATGAAAAAATGCTGGCACTGCACAGGTCATATGTATTGAACCCAACTAGGTTCTATCTTGCATTGGTGCTGCCACCCTTCCTTATCTTCTCTGGGTGATGCTCCATGGAGAGATCCTGCCTCTGCTCCTGACCTATATGGACTCTTCACTTCCACTATGTGTGTGTGTGAGTGTGTGTGTGTGTTAGATTTAATGGAGAAATTATTATAATTTTTTAGACGGTTGCATCTTATCTGTTTTTCAGTAGAGGTGTATTGGTTCCAAATATTGCAAACATTTAAAAAAACAAATCTATGTTTCTTTTAAAATTTTGGTGATAAAATAATTTGGAAATAAATAAATCTTTAAGACTGTTTTCTTAAAATATTTTAAATTTTAAATATTTTCTTAAAATATTTTAATTAATCATAATCCTGTTAGAGTTTTTAAATAATTTCTTTTATGTATGCTTAATATATGCCTTGAAATCTTGTGTGATCCAACATATTCTAAACCTTTTATCAAAAAACTACAGCAGTAAACATGTACTCAATCCGGATTAAATATGAGCAATTCAAAAACAGGATAAATTGCTATGTTTAAAATTATTATTTCATTTATTTGATAGGCAGAGAGACACAGAGACAGAGACCGACAGATTGACAGAGATGTTCCATCCACTGGTCATTTCCAAAATACCCACAGCAACCAGTCTGTGGCAGAACAAAGGCAGGAGTGAGGAACTCAATCCAGGATTCCTGTGTGGGTGGCAGAGACTCAACCACTGGAGCCATCATCTACTGCTTCTCAGAATGTGCACTAGCAGAAAGTTGGAATTGAGAGCAGAGCAGAGACTTGAAACCAGGATCTCTGATATGAGCTGGAATTGTCCTAAGTGGGTGCCAAACACCTGACCCTCGGAATTATTGAATTTTAAGGTACTCAAGATTTCTACTAGTAATAGCAATGTATCAGAGTAATTTCAATATACACTGCCTTTTTGTACTACTGATTTTTCACTATAAAATAATTAAATTGCCTTAAAAATATATTGGAACTAGAACATTTCTGAAAGTATTGGTCCATTTCTAATAGTTTTGTTGGAACCATGATATTATACAAAGCAGTTTTATAGTGCTCTTGGGGACTGCTGCTTCTTTTTGATATCTATGATGACAAGCCTTTATTATTTAAACGTTCATGTAATTTTTTGAAAAAGTAAAAAAATCAAGTAGATAATTTGGCTCATTGAAAATTATAAACAAGGAAGGTACAATTACAATATTTTTTTAAAAATTATTTTATTATTTTTATTTATTTGAAAGAAAGAGCAATAGGTAGGGAGAGAGAGAGAGAGGGAGAGGTCTTCCACCCTCTGCTTCACTCCCCAAATGGCTGCAATTCCTGGAGCTGAGCTGATAGGAAGTCAGGAGCTTCTTCCGGGTCTCCAATATCATCCTCCGCTGCTTTCCCAGGCACTTTAGCAAGGAGCTAGCTCAGAAGTGGAGCATCCAGGACTCAAACCGGTGCCCATTTGGGAGGCTGGCACTGCAGTCCGAAGCTTCAACCCACTGTGCCACAGCACCAGCCCCTACAATATTCTTTTAAAAGAATTTTAAGGATAATACCCTGTGAATCAAAGCAGTTCCATGGTAAAAATGGCATAGATTAAACTCCAAACAAAGCAAGAATTCAATGCTGAAAACAAAATGGAAGTGAATGTTTTTTCATCCTACTGAAGAATTAGGTGGCTAGTTTCTAAAATATATATTAGGATCATCTTTGTCTTTTAACTTAATCCCAATGTCAGTATAGTGTTTTCAACTTGCTATTGTAAATATGTAAGGTTGGTTCATGATGGTTACATTGAGGAAAAGCTTCATTTGACTAAGTTTTCTCAGTTTTGGGTGTGTCATGTTAGCAGAGAAATCCCTCTGCCTCCCTACAGAGTGTGATTATAATTTATAATCAATGACTATGTTTTATGTTTTTAGCTCATTTAAACATATTTCCTTCATATATATACATATGCATGTATGTCTGCAGCCTGATTACTGGAGATCGTCAGTCATACTAGCCTCTATACTTATGTGAACTAATTCCTTACAATAAATCTTTTTTTTTCTTTTTTATTAACATGAAGAAAACAAATTTCATGTAGTTCACAGATACAGTTCCAAGAATATAATGATACTTACCTCCTCCTCTTCTCCTTCCTTTCTTTTTAAATTTTTGTGATAACATTTTAAATTTACTTTATAATCACAGGCTTAATGCTGCACCAAATAAAGAGTTTAACAAATAAAACTGAGAAGGACCTCTATTGAGCAGAAACATATACAATGGCTATAAGCAATAATCAAATCCCAAGATGTCAATTTAACTCACATACATTAAGTATTTTATTGTGCATATATATGTATATTAACTCTTTCTCTGGGAAATCCTGACTATTATGGGCTGCAAACAATTTGTTAATTTAGGGGTGCTTATAAGAATTTTAAGTTCATGAATCATTCTTCAAAATGTACATGTGTTTTATCGTCTTTGTATTACAATAAAAGATGAAACATATAAGGAAGGGAAAATATCATCTTTTCTATAGAAGAATTCTTATGAATCCTCTATCACCTTTTCTCTGCTAGGGTTTCTTATACAATCTGTCTTAAATTTTAATATAGAAATGGGTAGTCGATAAATGGAATTATTTTCCAGAACTTAAATTTTAAAACTTTTATCAGATATTTAATTTCTCTCTTTATTTCCATTGCTGATACCCGCTCATTTACGTAGTAAGTTTTTACTTCTCATAGAACAATGGTATATAAAAATTTGCCTCTTATGTAGACAGTTTCCCATATTGAAGCATGGGTGAGAATGAATACTATCAAGAAACATAGTTTAATTTTAGCTTAAGGCAAGATCAAAGTTACTGAGAGGAACTTATTTCTGGTATATTGCTTGACTGAATAAATATAACTCAGCAGGTAAATCTACCACACATCTTGAAAGCACAGTGGGGCAGATGAGCCCTCACATTATTACAGTGGCCTCAGAGAGTCTTTAAACGCCTGTGGTTCATACACCTTTTTCATGTAGTGCATTTCTGGAGAGAACACACATGGCTTCCATCACGTGCTCAGTGGCATGCCAGAACCATTGTGATAGTCTACACTATTCTACTCCTCTAAGACTGCAAATGGTGCCAGTTATTACATGCTCTTCTTAAATATTGTATTGGATTTACTGATAGGATACTGTAGTAAGATTGATAATTTGTGACAGACAAATGAAAACTACAGAGATATAACAAATCCTATTATAATTTTTGTGCTTTGAGTGTTGCTGCTAGAGACTTGACAAATCCTGTAACAATTTGCATCTCTCAGAAGTGTCACACGCAGCTTTCACACCCCTTTGCAATGTGTTTGTAACTAAACTAAGTCATCATTATGTTTAACTTGGAAGTGGAAATTCATGGATCCACAGATTGGCTACTTTGTATCAATTACATTGTTTCTTGATTCACAAGATACTTGATGACAGACTGAGAAACAATTGCTTTAAATTACTAAATCATCTCTTTGTAAACTGACATATGTCATGTGGCTTCCCACAGAGCCACTTTTATTACTAACAGAATGCTTATGCACAAAAATAACTGCATCAGTGATTCGACATACACATTATACTATTTTGCTTTATAAAATATAAAAACATGGTTAAATGGCACAATTCAGTCAAAATATTCTGAAAAGTATAAATTTCTCTAACCACCAAAGTACTGTAGTTCATTCTTACGGCTTCTCAAATGTTTCAAGTCAATGGATTATAATTTTAATAAACTAACTAATAAAATCCATATTTTAAGAACAAAATGCCTAATTCTAAAGACACTGTGAAAACAATATAATGTCTTATATTTCATTATTGTGTGTTTATTTGTCAGTGCATACAAGTACATATGCATACATGCATAAAGTTCAACACCTGGGAAGAGCCAATATTTCCATTGAAGGCAGAGCAAGAATCTCTTTCCTGGGCCGGCACTGCGGCTCACTTGGCTAATCCTCCACCTGCGGCGCAGGCACCCTGGGTTCTAGTTCCGGTTGGGGCGCTGGTCCTGTCCTGGTTGCTCCTCTTCCAGTCCAGCTCTCTGCTGTGGCCCGAGAGTGCAGTGGAGGATGTTCCAAGTAGTTGGGCCCTGCATCCGCATGGGAGACCAGGAGGAAGTACCAGGCTCCTGGCTTCGGGTTCGCGCAGCTCGCCGGCCATAGTGGCCATTTGGGGGGGTGAACCAACGGAAAGGAAGACCTTTCTCTCTATCTCTCGCTCACTCACTAACTCTGCCTGTCACAAAAACAAACAAACAAACAAACAAACAAGCAAACATCTCTGTCCTGGATCAAAGACAGTCAAGTCAGTAGAATTTCCTCTTACTCTGAAAAAAAAAAAATTTTTTTTAAAGTTTTTCACCAATTTGGAGAAGGCCTATGCATATTAGGGGAGGTGATTCACTTTATTCTGTCTACCAATTCACTGTTAATCTCATCCACAATATCTTCACAGCCACAGCAAACCAATGTCTGGGAACTCAGTAGTCCAGTCAAGTTGATACACAAAATTATAAATTATAAGTATGTTGTTGGTAATTTAGTTTTCCCACATGCTCCTTCATAACCACAATTCACTGTCTTACCCTTGGAGGAAAACACAACATGAATTTTAAAAATAATTTGCCTACCAATGTGCCTGTTAATTTATAGAAGAATATTTATAGAATATAAATATTATATATTTATTAATATAAATTATATAATATAAAATACATAAATTTATAATATAAATATTTATAGAATTCATAGAAGAATATTCTCAATATTATATTTATGTTACATATGGATAAATTCTCATTGAAGTTAATTCTCAGTACTATAGGTATTCCACTGAAATTATGTAGCACCTAAGAATTCTGCTGTTAGATAATGGAAAGCTTTGGGTGGGATTTTATGAATATATCTGCAGTCACCATCCTTGTACATTCATCTTATGCACATGAAGTTAGAAGGTTTTAGCCAGGAGTTATAGGGTGGATGAAAATTTAGCTTGCATACTGACAGCTTGCATATTGTCCATATATGTGCACTATTTACTTAGAATGATTTACTTGTCTGCATGCATTTTTTTACTAGGGTAACTTTAGTGAATATTGACAACAGATGGTACAAATACTTTATATTTATTCTTGAAGTTGTTTTTAATTATTTACATTTTAACATATATTTTAGAGTACTGAAAAATCTAGTTTGAAATTTGATTGACATTTTATTGAATATGCAATACACTTAAAATATCCATGAAAAAAGAATTAAAAGATAGTTTTATTTTGGTGCAAAAATATTTTGAATTCTATGCATAGTTTTTTTCATAATATATTTTTCCATGAAGTTTTTGAAATTTCTTTTATAGGTTACTTTGGATACAAATGATCAATATATATGTAATCCAAAATCATAATTCATCTCTTCCTTATTTAAGCTTCTCATAGTTTTTAATGAAAATATTCTGTTTATTAGCAATTCAATATTATAATGACTCTGTATGTTTTATTATGGTTTTCTTTTGCAACTGTTAATATTAGGAAATCCAAAATTTCTTTGTACCTGTTTTCACAGAGTAAATTTGGCAAATTATGTTTATTGTTATAATGATCTATTTGTTGGGTTCTTAAAATTTTGTACACACCCCAATCCTGTTATTTATAAGTAATAATGAATTTACTTTTTCCCCTTAAATCTTGGAATAGTTTACTCATTTTTACTTGGCTTACTTCTCTGAATAATTATCCAGTTACAATATTGAAGAAATATGAGATTAGCAGGTTTATTTTTCTTGTTCAGCATCTTAAAAGAAATTTTCTTTGGGGCCAGCACTGTGGCACAGTAGGTAAATACTCTGCCTGCAGTGCCGGGATCTCATATGGGCACCAATTCTAGTCCTGGGTGCTCCTCTTCCAATCCAGCTCTCTGCTATGGCCTGGGAAAGCAGTGGAAGATGGCTCAAGTCCTTGGGCCCCTGCACCCATGTAGGAGACTCCAAGGAAGCTCCTGGCTCCTGGCTTTGGATCGGCACAGCTCCGGCCATTTCAGCCATCTGGGGAGTGAACCAGCAGATGGAAGACCTCTCTCTCTCTTTCTCTCTCTGTCTCTCTGTCTCTCTGTCTCTCCTTCTCTGTCTGTGTAACTCTTTCAAAATAGATAAATCATAAAAAAAAGAAATTTTCTCAACATTTTAATTAGATATTTGATACAGGAATTATAAGTACTTATAATAGATGCTTCTGGAAAGCAGCCTTTCTAATGTAACAATAGCTAATTCCTGGCCGGCGCCGTGGCTCACTAGGCTAATCCTCCGCCTTGTGGCGCTGGCACACCGGGTTCTAGTCCCGGTCGGGGCACCGGATTCTGTCCCAGTTGCCCCTCTTCCAGGCCAGCTCTCTGCTGTGGCCAGGGAGTGCAGTGGAGGATGGCCCAGGTGCTTGGGCCCTGCACCCCATGGGAGACCAGGAGAAGCACCTGGCTCCTGCCATCGGATCAGTGTGGTGCGCCAGCCGCGGCGGCCATTGGAGGGTGAACCAACAGCAAAGGAAGACCTTTCTCTCTGTCTCTCTCTCTCACTGTCCACTCTGCCTGTCAATAAAATAAAATAAAATAAAAAAGCTAATTCCTTGCAAGCATGGAGTTTTATGTCATCTTCAATTGCCTGTGGAGTCCACCTGAAATGAGAATCACACTTACTTCAGACTATGCTTAGCACATACTGTTAGATTTGCCAAATTCCCTGATTATAGGACTAAGAGATCTACAAAGAACTCACTCAATGGTAAGTTAAAGTGTGAAGAAAGACTGAGATTTTGGTACAGTTTCAGAGATCCTGTACTATTATACAATGTCTAATTCTACCTCTGTTGATAATGTTTCTCTTATTATTTAAAAGCAGCAACATCAATCCTTGACCAATTGTACTGTATTATTTTCTATATTTTATTTGTATGCGTAGTCCAAACCTTGAAATCCAGAACTCAAACAATAGCATGAGCTACCTATTACTTTATCAATTTTTTCTTAAGTCAGAGTTGAATTCTGCTATTTGTCAACTGATACCCTGACTTATAACTATTAGCACTTGCAAACACCTAAAACTATTCACACTCATGCTTACATTCTGCTGCTTTCACTTCTATTCCCCTGTAACCATTTCTTTTTTTTCCAATAAAAATCTATACCAATGTTTTTCTGAATCCATACTATCTAGGAATGTGTTCTTGCCAATATTGTTCTTTCTATGTTTATCAATTTTATTTTTCCCTTGCGTTAATATCATCCCATCAAATTAAAAAAAAACATGTTTTTGTTCCCAAAAGATTATTCATGCCATCATATTATTACTTTTAAATTTCTTCCCTCATAAAGTTCTTTAGAATCTTTGGTATTTTCTCTGTCACTTACTTATCTTCCAGTTGCTCCTAATCAATTTGACTGAAACCTTCATATCCACAATTTTATTGAAAATTCTCTTCAAGGTCATCCATGATTACCTTGTTCCACAGCCTGTGAAAATTTCCCTTATCTTCCTTAGGGAATATAGCCACAGTGTTGGATATGATTAACCACTATCTTCTTGAAATATTGGTTACTTTTTTCTCATCTTCGGTTCACTTAGACTGCTTTACCGGGCTTCTAAATTTTATAGTGCTTTTTTTTCTAATACGGTCTTCCATTTTATTTCTTCATTTCTTTCTAACTTTTATCATTCATTTCTAATGTCAATTATTACTCAACTAACATCATTCTGTACAATATTGCCAGATTTTATTTTCTCAAACAATTCACTATCATCTATATTTTAATTTTCAAGTTTATATAAGGATATATTAACTATGTCTTACTTCTATAAGTTATCATCTTGGAGGGTAGGGATGTGGGTGACTATTGCTTATGTCCAGGTATTGATAAATTGTTGGCACTGTATATTGGGAAAATATCAACCAAATAAATTCTGTGCCAGCTATTATTTATAATTAATTTATCGAACTTCCAATGAGCACATGTAAGTCTGGAAATAAATCAAAAATTTCTTTTGTAGATCTGAATATTTTATATGACCAACTTTTCTCCTGCACAAGAAGCAATAATTTATGCCTGAATCAGACCTATAGTCCATGAAACACTTATCTTGCATTATCAAGTAATTTTAAAATGATATATAATGTATAATCCACTCATAAGCTCCCTATTGAAATGTGTGCATTAAAATATCTGAAAATCTCTGAATGAAAGAACATTTTTAATTGTTTCAGATTAAAACTTTATTATTGTACTGAAACTCTATGTTTAAGTAACTTTTGGGATTAAGAAAATGTATTCATGGGGCTGGTGCTGTGGCTCACTTGGTTAATCTTCTGCCTGTGGAGCCTGCATCCCACATGGGCTCCAGGTTCTAGTCCCGGTTGCTCCTCTTCCAGTCTAGCTCTCTGCTTTGGCCCAAGTAGGCAGTGGAGGATGGCCCAAGTGCTTTTGCCCCTGCACTCGCATGGGAGATCAGGAAGAAGCACCTGGTTCCTGACTTTGGATCAGTGTAGCTCCGGCCACAGTGACCATTTTGGGGGTGAACCAATGGAAGGAAGACCATTCTCTCTGTCTCTCTCAATGTCTAACTCTGTCAAATAATAATAAAAAAAAAGAAAACATATTCATGACCTTTGCTGTACTACTTAGCTTTAGTATACCACATCAGGTAAAACCATATATAAAGGGTCTTTAAAAAGTTTATGGATAATGCATATGGTCAAAAAACTGAGCCTGATTTCAAAAAAAAAAAAGTTTGCACCTTCCTAAACTTATTGTTTATTTTCATTTTTATACAAACTTTTAAAAGTACCCATATATTCTACTTTACTTTCCTCCATTTACATTATAGCTTTTATATGTATTACATATGCAATCAAGGAAGTTCTACTACATAGATATCGTGCTTTTAGTCATGCATACCTTTTAAAATGTAAAATGATAAAAACAGCAAACAACCCCAGATATCACAACTGTTGTCAACTGCCTTTTAAACTAGAAACCCCAAATTTTCCCGTGGTGTCATTTCACTCCAGCATGAAGAGCTTACTCCAGCATTTCTTTCAGAGCATGTTTGCTGTTGTAAACATTTTCATAGTTGTCCTTTTATTAAGAATGTCTTTATTTCGTTCATTCTTGAAGAATATTTTTGTCAGCTGTAGAATTCTGGGTTGACAGTTCTTTCCTGTTAGTACTTTTTAGTTGCTTTATTGGCTTCTTGCCTCCATGGTTACTGGTTAAAAAACTATAGCTGTTGAAATTTTATTTCATTGTCTACAGTACGCCATTTTTCTTCTACTTTCAATGATAGTATTTGTTAAATCATGGTATCCAGCTGACACCACAACTCACTTGGCTAATCCTCCGCCTGCAGCGCCGGCACCTTAGGTTCTAGTCCCGATTGGGGTGCCAGATTCTGTCCCGGTTGCTCCTCTTCCAGTCTAGCTCTCTGCTGTGGCCTGAGAAGGCAGTGGAGGATGGCCCAAGTGTTTGGGCCCTGCACCTGCATGGGAGACCAGGAGAAGCACCTGGCTCCTGGCTTCAGATTAGTGCAACGTGCCTGCTGTAGCAGCCATTTGGGGGGTGAACCAACAGAAGGAAGACATTTTTCTCTCTGTCTCTATCTCACTATCTAACTCTGCCTGTCAAAAAAAAAAAAAAAAATCATGGTTTCCTTGAATTTTCTCTTGTGGAATTTGAACTTCTTGAAATTAAATTTATGCTTGTCACCAAATTTTAAATTTTGTTTTCAATTATTTCTTAAATGAATTTTCTGAACTATTCTGTTTCTCCTTTCCTTCTGGAACTCCATTGACATGAATGTAAACCACATATCTAAGACTAATGTTATTAGCCTTTTAATTTCGCTAACACTATGGCGAAACTGTATTTTTCTTTTTGAAAACTTTCTGGGATCTTAGACATCCAGATGATCTGACAGAGAATTTGCTCATTAATTCAGGAATAAAAACAAGAGTTACAGAGAGAGAGGGAGTGACAGAGAGAAAGATCTTCCATCCGTATGCCCAAAACAGCCAGAGCTGTGCCAGTCTGAAGCCAGGAGCCCAGAGACTCTTCTGGATCTCCCACATGGGTGCATGGCCACAGGTACTTGTACCACCCTCCTTGGCTTTCACAGGTGCATTAGCATGGAGCTGGATTGGAATTGGAGCAGCCAGATCTCAAAACAGCTGCCCATACAGGATGCTGGCACCACAGACAGCAGCTTCACTTGCTACACCTCAATGCCGGCCCCTATTTAATCTATCTTGAAAAATATGAAGAACTGACAACCTTGTTGCATTCTTAAATGGTTCCAATTTGACAGGTGATATCAGCATCCTTCTTTTTTTTTAAGATTTATTTATTTATTTATTTGAAAGTCAGAGTTTAAAGAGCTTATCATCCCATGGAAGACTTTATGGAAACTATTTTTCAATTATCTTTATGTACAGAAGATCAATTTAGTATATACTAAGTAAAGATTTCAACAGTTTGCACCCACACAGAAACACAAAGTGTAAAGTACTGTTTGAGTACTAGTTATACCGTTAATTCACATAGTACAACACATTAAGGACAGAGATCCTACATGGAGAGTAAGTGCACAGTGACTCCTGTTGTTGATTTAGCAATTGGCACTCTTATTTAAGATGTCAGTAATCTCCCTAGGCTCTTGTCATGAGTTGCCAAGGCTATGGAAGCCTTTTGAGTTCGCCAAGTCCGATCTTATTTAGACAAGGCCATAGTCAAAGTGGAAGTTCTCTCCTCCCTTCAGAGAAAGGTACCTCCTTCTTTGATGGCTCCTTCTTTCCGCTGGAATCCCTGTTCTTAATTAATAATTTGAACAAATATAGTTAGTTATGTCTTAATAGGAAAAAAAACTGTAGCATCGCCTGTTAGATGCACATTTATGTATGGATAGCAGTATGGATCTAGAGTACTTCCAACATAAGTCCCTCGAGTACTCTTACATATGTACCATTCTGTTATAATCACATATGTTCACAACATGTAAAAGTTACATGAATATATTTTATGCCTGGTTGCATTTTAATGCCTTTAGTCAGTGTTGTAGAGTGAAATAGAAGCACTTGGGAAGCACCAAGATAGGATGAATTTGGTGCTTAGTCAGCATATTGAGAGAGAATGTGCTTAAACACCAAAAAAATGCTGACAGTAAATTAAAAATCTTAAAGGTAAGAAGAGCTGATATATTTGAGTTATTTGTAGAGTTGAACTTATACAAATTTGCTTTGGGTATTGAGGAAATGTGTTCTTATACACACTATTTCCTTACTCTGAGTGAGCTTTTTCCCTTGAGTTAAAAATAAGGAATTGAAGAATAAAAATGAGTCTTCATCATTTTCTTTCTTTCTTTTTCCCCCATCAACCTTTGTATTATTGCCTAAAATTGTTTTGGACTTTCTGCACAATAATCATGATTTTGAAGTGAATAGGTTATTTTAGTGTCATTTAGTTCCTTATCCAGCCTTTATTACAAATATTTTTCTCCCTTGTCTCCTTCCTTGAGCAAACATGACATGAAGCATTTCCACAAGTGCCTGCTCCCAGAGAAATTAAGGTCAGTGTAAGGGCAAATCAAATAGTGACAGATTTAGAAGAAAAGATGAATGATGCATTTCTCAGCAGTACCAGAGGAAGCAAGTTACATTAAGTTTTTTTTTTAACTTTTATAGAATATTAGAAAAATACAGTGTTTAAAAGTAGCATGATGTGGAATCTTTAATTCAGTACTCAGATTTGCTTTAGAAAACATGTATTAACTAATTTAAAATTCTTAGCTTATATTATTCTGTTTGAAGAAAAATAATTGACAGAGGGAATTTGAAAGAATCAGATGTAAATAATTAAATGATTAATTTATTTGAAGATAATACTCAAAAAGAAATTAAGAAATAAAATAATGTGCAAAAATAAAGAACGTATTAACCAAGGGACCTCATGATTCCTAATGATGGCCCTCCTCTCACTACGTCATCATTACTTTATATTCACTGAGGTGTGAACTCCACATTCTCCCTTCACTTATTGAATTTCTGCACATTCCACCTGGTCCAGTTCAGTATCCAACAAAATACTTTTCCTTTTACCCTATATATCTCTAGCCCAAACATTGTACACAGCTAACTATTTTTTATTATCTTTCCTGTCTTCTCCACATCAGTCATTCTAGAACCAGTTTTACTGTATCAAAATGTCACTATCATGAGTCGTCTTCCATGCTCAAAAACTGCCAATATTTCCAAATACTTACAATAGGAATTCACTGTCTTGACACTATATAAATTAAACCTGAGCATTTGATGCCAGATACTGAGAAATCATCTCTAGATATTCTGTTTCAGAAGATTGGCCAAGGTATGTTCTTTAAATATTATTCTCTGATGATTCGAAAGCAGATTGTTCAAAGTTCACTCTGTGACTAGTGTTTTCCTATAGGAACAAGGTTAAGCACAGCCAAACCCAAGTAAAAGCAGCTTGCAGCTTGCCAACAATATCTCTTACCTAGCTAAGCAGGTTGCCACCATTTGGGCAGTGAAACAGTGGATGGAAGATCTCTCTTGCTCCCTATCCGCCCCCACCTTTTCTCTGTAATAGTGCCTGTCAGAGAAAAAAAATTATTTAAAAAATTATGTGGATGCCATACATGTCACTTGACTTAATTATATTATATACATGGCAGTATACCCTTCTTTCTCCCAATTTATGAACAGTCATGAATCCCACATTTTTTGGATTAAAATCTATTTTAAGAAAAATACTATGTTTATATGTGGAGTGAAAATGACAAAATGTTAAATTTTAAAAACAATTAAAAATGAACAATTTCTGTGGCCACCATAGAAGCCTTTATTGACATCATATTTTATACAGTTTTCTTCCTTTTTTTTATAATTCTACAAACATAACATTTTACATCAACAGCCATGACATTTTGTGTGAACTAACTCAGATAAATATGCTTTCTGTGGCATGTGCAGGCTTGAAGGATTTCATGGACTCCACATGGACCCCATAACTTAGCTATATTCATATGGAAATTGGACTTATTGAGAGCACTCTTGTTTTTAAAATTTATATGAGTTCTTTTTCCATCTCTTTTCTCATGTTTGTCTGTTCCCAGTTTTTGAGTCTATCCCATCATGAATTTTTCTATATTGCATTGAGCATCAAACAAAAGGCTGTTCTCAGTACTGATGTCTGAGAGGACATTATTTGAAACTTTATTGGCTTGTGTATGTGTCTGTTTAGATAAAGGCATGAAATAATGGTGTGGAATGTATGAAATAAACTGAGGATGTTTGAAATCAGATTCAGATACACAGTATTTTGGAGTAGTGAGAATACTGATGATCTTATTTCTTTTACCTTAATCATTACTTTCCTAACAATTGTGAAAGAGTGGATGTTTTCTGACATACTTGAAGTTACTTGAAGGCTAATTTCACTCCTTCATACACACACATATACACACACACAAACAGCATATGATATATATACTTATTAATGGGCATTTTTAATATCTACAAAATAAATTAAGTTGTACTACTAAAAGTATGGTATAAAACAAAAACTGTTTAGAAAGTGTAAAAGATATCTCCAAAGTTACGGAACCATTTTAAATGTCCATTGAATTATTTTCAATTCCATAGACAAGATGCCTCCAAGAGAAAAAGTAATAGACATGGTTATTAGAAATTTTACATGTTTTCATGAAGCCTGTGTTTGTGAGGATACTCTAAAAAGTTGATGGAAAATGGAATTAAAGGATAAATTTATTTTGGACACAAATTTTTGTTGAAATCCATGTATATCCTGAAGTTGTTTGAAGACACTTCATATGTATATTTTTCAAAAGTTTTTGCACAAATATGAACTTTTCTTTTAATTTTAGTGTCCACAAACTGCTTGAAGTACCCTTGTGTGTATGTGTATCCAAGAAATTAAAAAAAGTCATATGGTTGAAAAGTCTTTGATTTAGACAAAATTGAACAAACATCTAATGCGTTCTCAGATGAACTAAAATTTAAAAACCTGTTCATTGTAAAATATAACAAAATTTTTGACATATAATCTGAAAGGATTCAAATAATTGAGTGTTTGCCATATCAAACTTATGATTTTATGTACTCATTTATGTACAAAGGCTTTCCAGCACTTTGAATAGAAAGGCAAAATTAAATAGAAATTAAATTGATATTGAACTAGTTTCACTTTTACTATAATATATATATACTATATAAATATAAATAAATAAATATATAGGAATAGACAATAAAGTCGTGGTTGCCAGTCACTGAAATGAAGGGGTATGTGGAATTAGCATTCAGCAGCTGTAACATGGCAATTGTATAAAATAAGTAAATTCTAGAGATCAGCTGTACAACTTACTGCTTGTAGTTAATAAAAAGGTATGAAACTGTTTAACTCATAAAAAGGCTGAGGATGTATCTCATGACCAGTGTTCTTAGTACATACAAATAAAACAAAAAGGGACATAAATGTCTGAAGTGATTGATATGTTTATTATGGTGATTATGGTAATGGTAACATGAATACAAGTCAGAACTCACCAAATGTTCATATTATTCACATACAGTTTGTGTGTGTGTGTGTACACAGATTTTTTTCTGTTAAGCCTGGTAAAACATACTGTTTTTAATTTTTATTTTAGCCTTCATATATATGTCTGTATTATTTTAAGAGCTACTCATATTCATTTTCCATTTCCTGCTCTGTTGCTGCAGTGAAATTCTAAGCTACTTCTAAGCATGGATTTTCTTTCAGATTTTAATTACATTCTCTGACAATAAAAATATGTATTTAATAAATTATTGTTAAATTATAATCAATATTGACTATTTCTAAGAGTAAAATACAACTCATCTTTATACTGAATACATAAAACATTGAAAATAGATCCAAAATTAAAAAAAAACTCAGAGAAAATATATTTTCATTCCAATCGTAGATGAATTTTGAAATAAAGTTCCATTCAAACAAGAATTCATACTTATTTCTTTCTAGAATATTTACACTTGCTATTTCTTTCTAGAAAATCTTTTGTCCTCTGGGAAATAGCTATTCTAACTGCAGTGAAGTGATATCTCATTGTGATTTTGCTTTGCATTTCCTTAATAACACCAATGTTGAGGATTTTTTTCACATACTTTTGACCATTTGTTTGTTTTCTTTGAGAAAATATCTATTTTTATCTACTACCTGGCCAACTTTTGAGATGTCTTTTTCTTAGGAAAAAGACAAATTAAGTGGGTTCAAAATCCATGTACAAAATAGAGTTTGGAGGAGAACCTTATAAATATCATAGTTGCCCATGCCTGCACATTTCATGTGGAGCACACCTGATGTAGCCAATGCACTTGACATTAAGGCTGATGATTGTGACATCAGCGGATCTGCCATGCTTCTATCTATTATGGCAGCCTCTATTAAAGTTTTGTCAGTATAGGATAAACTCTTCTTGAGTCTGTCTAGTTGTAGTCAAAAACTTGTCAACTCTAATGTGCCATCAATTAGACATTTGTAATCATTCTGCTAATCGCTGTTGGAACTGACGTCTCATTTTCATTTCCCCTACTGCTGCATTACCAAGCATGTTCATTCAACCTCAAATTTATCACAGCATGGCAGCAGATAGATTAGTTTCCACATGTGCTCATATCATTTTTGGCTTCTCTTGAGAAATTAATATATCTACCTATAAATTGTTGGTAATATAATCTCTCAAAAGTCAAGACATTAAACAGATGGCAACAGAAGCACAGAGCAAACTTAGCAATTTGAATATTATCCACATTCATGTTAGGGTCTTTTCCCCTCTTCATATGTTTTATTGGTAGAATTTTAATAAAGACTGAATATATTTAGTGGAATGTATTTGACCTTTGTTTAATATTCAAAATAAATATCAAATACCCATATAAGATACTGGTTTAAAATAATACTTTTCCTTTGCCATCATTATCAATGTGGTTAGACATTTATATCCATTACACTGCAATGAAAACTCATGCTTAGAAGAGGAAACAAACAATATTTGTAAGCTTAAAATTTTAAAGCTACCCATTATGTAACACATTTATAGTTGTTAGTGATATGTGCCTTTTACTGAAAAAAAAAAAAGTTATTTGGAGACTATTCCTAACAGAGATTTTCAAGAAAAGTGTCAGTCAACTCTATCAGAAAGTCACAAATTTTTAACAGCAGAGGGCAATGTTCTCTAGCAGTATTGTGTACCGGGCAAATTCCTTGGCTATATATTTTTTTAACGGATAATATATTTTTCCTGTGTCTGAAATTGTGTGTGTTTGTGTGTGTGTATGGGGTTTATTATCAAATCTCTTTTATGGTAATATATAATGAAGATTAGTGGATGAGAAACAAAGTGTGCATCAACTAAATAAAGATAGACTAATAGGGTCTTGGTACCACCAGTACATGATGGTATACCAGTGTTATGATATAGACTTACTTATGTAAGTTGGACTGAAAGATGATCCATTGTATCCAGAAGATAACCAGCAATCTGTTAACTGTAAAAACATATCAACTAAGTAATTGCCTGCTACTAATCGCAGGCATCTGTCTTTAGTACAACTCAACTCTTAGTTTTAAAAGTCAGAATGATGGATGTTTCAGTAGAAAAGGTAACAGCAAGGAGAGTGCTTGGGAATTCAGGCTGAACCTGGTGATCCTCCATAGGAGGAAGATTTTACCAAGTATCCTGAACTGAACTTGTGTTCTTTTTGGCAGAATTTTCAGAAAATAGGATGTAATTTACTGCAATGCAGCCACTTTTACTAGAACATATGGAAACTATTACTTTTATTGCTCTTATTAAAATTTTATCTAATTCTCTAAAAATGTAATAATACTGTTTTCCTCACCATTAATGGGTTAATAGCCTCAATAGATTTTCTAAACCTCAAATATGAAAATATTTTAATTTTATTTATTCACATGTCTCTTCCACATTTAATTTTCATATTAGGAAATTGAAAAATTGATTTTTAAGTTATAATTGATGAAGTAATAAAAGCTCAACAGGGAGGGTGATCTTGGTTTGAAAAGAGGCAAGAAAGAATTGAGAACATATGCCTTCTTCGCGTTGTAGAATGATATTGGAATGAGGAGTTGGTCTTATTTCTGCCAATCACATTCATGGATGACTTCGTGGTGTTTCTTAGTGCAGTTCGACTCAGCACTGAAAGTAGTTGAGATCCATAGTAAATAGGTATGGCAATTTCTGTGTGTCCTTAAAGCCAGCCTCCTATCACAGAAAAAGGCTGTTTCTCAGGAACTCCATAGTAGATGGTGCAAGGGGGAGAAAGGAGTCAAATTCTGCATAGCCCTGGAGGGAGAATTCAGAATCCCTCTAAAATCACATGGAGGGACTAGGCTGTCTGTGCATTACTAACTATACTAGTGACAAAGTTTATCAAATAAGACTGTTCAGACTTAGAGGAAAAGACCAAATATGTTCTTTTTATTATGCTTTAACAAAGTAAAATTTATTTTAGTTTTAAACAAAATTCCAATACCTAATTGCATACTATCTAGACTCTGAAGATGGAAGAAATGGCATCTTATATGTTGTAATTATATCATGTGTATTTTATATGAAAAGTAGAAATTTAACACTCTTCTCTAAATTCTAATATTTATGAGCATGGATAGGTTGCATCCCTGTAGTCTTTCAGCATTCTGAGCTAACAAAGAACAGAGCTTGCTCTAGCCCAGTGATCTCAAACTTTATTGATCTCATCTATCAGTATCAACAACTATCATGGGAGCAAAGACAGAGATTCCTCAAGCTTCATTCTGTGGGTGATCTTGTACCCAGGTGGGAGGCTGCCTATCTAACTCATGCGTGCGATTAAGAGGGCATGGCAACCATGCTTCCCCGGGAAAAACCCTGGTGGAAGGCTCAGTACACTGGGTCCTTCCACATATGACCTGATTGTTTTCAGGTAGCAGGAGCCCCAGACACCTTTCCCCACCCCTACTTCCTGTTAAGGAGCACTGTAGTTGTCCACTAGGTAAACAGATCCCAGGTATGGCCCAGACCCATAAAGACCACCTGGAAGGCTATATAGGCTATGTGACCTTCAAGCTGATTGGAAAAGCGTAGAGGCACACGTATCTGCTTTATCCTATAGAATTAGTGTTGCTACCCTCAACTAGCTACTCCCCTTTGCCCGCCCTTTAAAAATTTGTGCCTGATTGTTAATAAATGGACATGTTCACCAAAACTGTCTCCAATGCTTCTTGTCAAAGAAAGCTGTCGTCCCATCATTCCAACAGTGTAGGCCTTGCAGGATGAGCCCACATCATTCCAAAAGGATTAAGTCTTACCAAGATTTAAAGAAATCAAAACATCTAAAATTTGTTGCCCCCATACAACAACATCTCCTCCAGGCTTACCTTTGTCTTATTCTTTACAAAAATTCCAATAAAGCTAAATAAATATTAGGAAGCACAGGAAGAACTAAAAGGAGACAGGCTTGCCTTGCCACCTTCACTCCAAAACTGGAAAAGAATTCCTAATTAAAGGTGTCATATAGCAATTGGTTGTTTCTATGGAAATATTTCTATGGAAAGTTTCTTGATATACCTGGATATTATTACTCTTTCAATACCAAGACTAACATATTTGAGATTTATTCTATTCCTGCCTCAGAAGACCAGATGAATGTCAACATTGATTTTGAAATATAGAAAACAGGGTAAGGGAAATTTGTTTTTATGACAAATGAGAATGTGGGTTCTCTGTCCTAAAACACCTTGGATGGCAACCTATGCTGTCCCACTATCATATTGTAGGCACAGAAAATTGTCTCTTGAGTTTTATAGACCCATTAATTAGACCTCAGGATGGTTCAAATATAAAGTCTCACTTATACCTGATATATAATTTTTTAAAAACTTTTATTTAGTAAATATAATTTTCCAAAGTACAGTTTATGGATTACAATGGCTTCTCCCCCCAATAACTTCCCTCCCACCTGCAACCCTCCCATCTCCCGCTCCCTCTACCATTCCATTCACATCGATTCATTTTCAATTATATTTATATACAGAAGATCGATTTAGTATATATCAAGTAAAGATTTCATCAGTTTGCACCCACACAGAACATAAAGTGTAAAATACTGTTTGAGTACTAGTTATAGCATTACTGCACATTGGACAACACATTAAGGACAGAGATCCTACATGAGGAGTAAGTACACAGTGACTCCTGTTATTGACTTAACAATTTGACACTCTTGTTTATGGAGTCAGAAATCTCCCTAGCCTCTAGTCATGAGTTGCCAAGGCTATGGAAGCCTCTTGCATTCCCTGACTTCGATCTTATTTAGACAAGGTCATAGTCAAAGTGGAAGTTCTCTCCTCCCTTCAGAGAAAGGTACCTCCTCCTTTGATGGCCTGTTCTTTCTACTGGGATCTCCCTCGCAGAGATCTTTCATTTAGGTCTTCTTTTTTTTTTCCAGAGTGTCTTGGCTTTCCTTGCCTAAAATACTCTCATGGATTTTTCAGCCAGATCCGACTGCCTTAAGGGCTGATTCTGAGGCCAGATTGCTATTTAGGACATCTGCCATTCTATGAATCTGCTGTGTATCCCACTTCCCATGTTGGATCGTTCTCTCCCTTTTTGATTCTATCAGTTAGTATTCGAAGACACTAGTCTTGTTTGTGTGATCCCTTTGACTCTTAGACCTATCAATGTGATCAACTGTGAACTGAAATTGATCACTTGGACTAGTGAGATGGCATTGGTACATGCAATCTTGATGGAATTGTATTGGAATCCCCTGGCACATTTCTAAATCCACCATTTGGGGCAAGTCTGATTGAGCATGTCCCAAATTGTACATCTCCTCCTTCTCTTATTCCCACTCTTATATTTAACAGGGATCACATTTCAGTTAAATTTCAACACCTAAGAATAAATGTGTGTTAATTATAGAGTTCAACCAATAGTATTAACTAGAGCAGAAAAATACTAAAAGGGATAAAGTATTAAATTGTACATCAACAGTCAGGACAAGGGCTGATCAAGTCACTGTTTCTCATAGTGTCCCTTTCACTTCCACAGGTTATATAATTTTTAAAGAATATTTAGATTGTTCAGATATGGGGCTGTTACACTGGTAAATGTTAGGTGAGATTTTGGATTTTGAGCTGTAATGGAATGAAAATTTTCGTGATCTTGAAATAGGATGAGTATTTTTTGTTTGTGGAATAGACATGAATATTTGGAGGTCAGAGGATGGATTATAATGGCCAGAATGATGGCCCCCAAACAGTATCGATGTCCCAGTTCCAGAAATTGGGACTGTGTTCCTTATGTGTCATGCTACACTTTGCAGATGTAGTTAGATTGAGGACCTAGGGTTGGAGAGGTTATCCTGGTTTCTCTGGGTGAGCTCTAATAACATGGGTTCTTAAAATCAAGCAGCATTCTCTGGTTGGAGTCAGAGGAAGATGCACTGCAGAACAATGCTAGAAAATTGCAATGGCAATGAAATATTTTTGCATATGCAGGATAAGGTCTTGAGCAAAGGAATGTGGGGGACATCTACAAACTGGAAAAAAACTAGGAAATGGATTCTTTTCTGTGGCTTCCAGAAGGAATGTACTCTTGCTGACATCTTGAGAGTCAGGTCAGACTTCTCACGTATAGAATTCTAAGAACATAAAATTGCACTGTTTTTAAGGCATAAAATATGAACCATTTGTTTACAAGAACAAAAACTTAAGATAAATTATGGCAGTCCTAACTAGTTTCATAGATAAAATGTGTAATACTTATGTATGAATTTGCCAAGCACAGGAATTTTTTTTTTTTTTTTTGACAGGTAGAGTTATAGACAGTGAGAGAGAGACAGAGATAAAGGTCTTCTTCTGTTGGTTCACTCCCTAAATGGCTGCCACTGCCGGTGCTGCTCCAATCCAAAGCCAGGAGCCAGGTGCTTGTTTCTGGTCTCCCATGTGGGTGCAGGGCCCAAGCACTTGGGCCATCCTCCACTGTTCTCCCAGGCCACAGCAGAGAGCTGGACTGGAAGACGAGCAACCAAGACTAGAACCCGGCGCCCATATGGGATGCCGGACCGCAGGTGGAGGATTAATCAAGTGAGCGCTGGCGCCGGCCCCAGGAATTTTTTTTAAAGTTATCAGCATTCCTTAATATATCCTGATCCATGCAAATCTTGTTTCTCTCTATTTGCCTCAGCCACATGATTTCCCCTTCCTTGTACTCCACTTATTTATTTTGAATTTGTACCAGGCTTACCTTCCTATTGAATTATGTACTTAATGACAATTCTAGCTTATTTACATTTGTCTTATTAGTTCCTAATATATACTTTATTGTTCATTCACTCAATAAAGAGAAGAAGTGTTTTAGATTCTATGTGATCTGCATAGGCTTTCATAAAAATGGAAAATTTAATAAATTATATTATGTGTCACAATGCTTCCATTCTTTCCTCCTGATAAGTCTATAATTTGATTTTTAAAAGATTTTAATTATTTTTTTATTTGAAAAACAGAGAGACAAATAGATTTTCAATCTACTCCTATGTGAGTGGCAAGTATTCAAGTACTTGAGCCATAATCTGCTGCCTCCCAGGGGTGCATAAACAGGAAGCTGGAATTGAAAGCAGAGTTGAGACTCAAGACTTGAACGTAGGCATTCTGATACGGGGTTTGAGCATCCCAAGTCATATTCCCAACTGCTGTGCAAAATGCCTACCCCTGTCCTTTACTTCTAAGTATATGTTCTAAAAAAAAAAATGCTTAAAATTCTATTCCTATGCATAATTACTGCTATTACTGATTATTATTATTGTTGCTCCTTGTTTTAGAATCTGAAATTATTAGGTTCTCGACAGCTCTGTTTTGATTTGATATATTTACTTTCAAGAATAACATTACTTTTGTTAATCAGTGCATGAGAAATGTAAAACACTTAGCAATATAAAAATACAATTAAAAATCATCCTATATGCATATTGAAGAAACATCCATTCTTACTATTTAGTGACCATCACTTCAGATAACTATGAACAGAGAGAAACTAAGAAAAAAAATAGAAAGACAAAATCATTTTGTGAAACTGTATTAATTCATTTTATTTATGGAGTATATTAACATTCCAAATATTATAGTATATATAATTAAGTTATAAAATATAAATTTTTATCAAATATAAAATATATAAACTAGTTATAAAACATTGCTAAATAGTATAGGAAGCCTGGAGTGCATTTAAGAAGAGTGCTAGATTTTTTGGCTTTGCTTTTTATTCTTTAATCATTTTGCATTCTCTGAATCTGAGATTTTGAATTTCCATAAGGATGTCTATCAAATGTTTCTAGATTCTGTGTCTCATCTTTTCTCATTTATTTGCTTTTGAGAAAACCTGTGTAAAGTGATTTTGAGAGTTAATCAGCTGCCTGTCTCTTCGTACTCTACAAAGATATCAGAAGCTCTTCTTGGATAGGCAGGAAGAGTCAACAATGTTGGAATTGGTACACTTGAGCTTTTCACCACTGGCAATAGCCTGGTACGCTTGCTTCAGTGACTGCTGATGATCACCCGAAGATAGAAGCACTGAGAGGATGAACTTCCTGTGACACTTAGGCAACTAGACAATGAGACCCCCAGCGATGGCCACATTCTCTGGGGCAGGCAGTGAAGTTTGTGGCCTCTATGACTGGCCCTCTCTTACCCACACAATTCCCTAGCTTGAAAGTATCCACCCTTCTCTTCCTTAATTGCATGCTAGAGAGGGAAAAACATCCCTTAAACTTTCATGCAACTAGACTGCCTTCCTGAAAGGAATATGAATCCCAACATGGATGCGTTCACTAATCCATTAGGGAAAATCACTGTGCACCTGAAATAGTGCAGAGACTTAAGATACAGGAGAAAAACAAGGCTAAAAAAATTGGCTTCAGGGAGTCTGTAACCTAGAAAGGATTAGAAACAAGTAAGATAAATACATTATTGTTTTTATGAGATAGTAATAAATACTGGAAAGGAGAAAAAAAGAAACCAAAAAGGAGAACAGTGGCATAAGCACATTGTTTTTAATTGGGTCATTAAAGATTAAACTGTTTAGCAGAAACCTTGTTTATATTAATCTAATTAACCATAACCCTAGTATATCTGCTATTATAGCTTGGCTCTGGAGAAAAAATTCAGTATTTTCTTCATATTTCAAGAAAGTTCAATACCAGATCATATTTATTATATTCCTGGGATAAAATTCTCCAGATAAGCCTTAAAATTTTGTTTCCTTTAATTAATTTATTTACATATATATATATATATGTATGTATTTTTTTTAGAGAGGTCTTCATCCGCTGGTGCACTCCCCAGTCCAAAGCCAGGAACCAGGATCTTACTCCTGGTCTCCCACATGGGTGCAAGAGGCTCAAGGGGTTGGGCCATCCTCTACTGCCATCCCACGCCATAGCAGAGAGCTGGATGGGAAAAGGAGCAGCTGGGACTAGAACCGGCACCTATATGGGATGCCGGTGCTTCAGGCCAGGGCGTTAACCCACTGCATCACAGTGCCAGCCCTATTTACATAGTTTTTAATTTTACATTCACATGTATATATGTAGAGAGGCAGACAAATAAAGAATACTATAATTTATTTTTTGCTTTGATCTGCTTATCAATTCATTCAATTTGAGGCGCTCAGGTCATAGAATTCTAGTGGGTAGCATTTTGGGAAACCTAGGTGTAAAAATGTCTTTTCTATTCTAATTGCAATCAATTGAGTTAGTGAGCATCACTGGGTTTTAGATCCTTTATTTTATTTTATTTTATTTTAGTAACTTTTATTTAATAAATATAAATTTCCAAAGTACAACTTTTAAATTATAGCGGCTTTTTCCCCCATAACCTCCATCCCACCCGAACCATCCCATCTCCCACTCCCTCTCCCATCCCATTCTTCATTGATTCATTTTCAAGTATCTTTATATACAGAAGATCAACCTAGTATATACTAAATAAAGATTTCAACAGTTTGCACCCACACAATTATCTTTAAAATAGAAAAAAATATTACTTGTTTCTAACAATCATGAAGGAAAATATTCCAATGAAATATTACATGAAAGCATCCAGCCACTAGGTGGTAGATCATGATATCTGTTGAATCTGAAATTGCATTCAGCAAACACTTTTTAGATGTTGGAAGATTCACAGGAACATTTTCCTATAGATTTCCATATTTGGTAGAGTGGAGGAGACATGTGCATAATATTTGAGTTATAAATGGTTTAGCTTCTAATCTCTGATCAATTTTATTTATGTAATAGCTCAGACTATTAATATTTACTAAGCACTGGAGCTATTCTTAGGAGAAATACAAATGCAGAAACAGACTCATCCATTGTATGTAAGAAATTGTCCACTGCATTTGGGAGACTTAAAGGAAAAAAAATTAAATACACTAATATCATGAGACAAAAACATGAAGCAAATTAAGATATACTGTCATTCACAAACAAATCTAAATATTATTAGATATCTTGTTAAAACAAACCAGATATATGAAGGAGTTTTTTACAGGAACTAGGTCCAAATCTATTTTTATAGCAGCAGAAATCTCCAGATCTGTTTTCACGTAATGAATGATACATTTTAAAAATTGGCAGATGGGGCAACAGCAAGTTAAACCATTGCCTGTGACTCTGGCATTCCATATCAGAGTGCTGTTTCCAAATCCTAATGCTCTTCTACTGTGCCTGGGAAAACAGCAGAAAATGGCACAAATATATGGGCCCTCGCCACTCGTGTGAATGACCTCAATAGATTTCCTGTCTCCTGGCTTTGACTTGGCCCAGACCCAATTGATATGTGCAAATACAATGCCTTTTTGTATGAAGAAACTGGAACATCTGAGGATTTGGGAATGCCTAGGGAGTGCTGGAAAACGGTCTCTATAGATACTCAAGCACAGTTGTATATTAGCTTTCAATAGGAAATCATCAAAATATTTTCAAATATTTTGAATGCTCATAGGGTATTAATTCTCAGGGTATCAAGAACCCTGAATACTTAGTTTATGTGATATCTTAGTTATGAGAAAATCATTAGAAAGCATTTGCGCATGTTCTAAATGTATATGCAAGTAATTCAAAGCATTCATGGAAAATGGAACCAAAAGACAGGTTTATTTTAACTCAAAGTATTTCAAAATGAATGCATAGATTTTTTTCAAAATGTGCATTTTCCATGAAATTTTATAAGACCCTGTTTATATGTGTTTACGTGTATTTCACAGAGTAATGAGACCAATATAAATTTGTACATTTTTATAGAAACCATTATTTTTTTAAATATCAATATGCATGGAATGCAAGTAGCCTAAAAAGTTTGAATAGGATAAGACTCTGTATTTTCTTCTTCTGCAAGACCTCACACTCATGAAACCTGACATGACTTAGCCTGTCCTTCATGTAGCTCCATGCAGTAGTGGCTGTGTCTGTGTTTTGTTTACAGTTTTCTCTCAAATGGGGACTGAACCAGCAGGTGAGCAGATAGATCTCTCTCACACTCTCTTTCTTATTCTCATTCTTGCTCTTACTCGCTCTCTCTTTTTACTCTCTCTCCCTCTCTCTCTCTGTCACTCTGCCTTTTGAATAAATAACTTAAATCTCTGAAGGAAAATGGAGTCCCTTTTGTAGTACAGTGGTTTGAGCTGCCACCTGTGACACTAGCATCCCATATCAGAACTCCAGTTCGGTGCAGCCATGTTTCTCTGCCTCTGTTCCAGTTCCCTGCTAAAGGACCTAGGAAACTAGGGTTGATGGTCCAAGTACTTGGGACCTTGCCACATACATGAGAGATCCAGCAGTAGTTAAAGGCTCCTGGTTTTGGGTATGGCCCAGCCCCAGTTGTTGTGGGAATTTGGGGGATGAATCTCAATCTCTCTCTCACTCTTTCCTTCCTTCTTCCCTCCCACCCCCTCTCCCTCCCCCTCTCCTTCTCCCTCTCTCTCTCCTTTTCTTTATCTTTGCCATAATGCCTTTCAAATAGAATACATCTTTAAAAAAAAACATTTTTAAAATGTTGACAGGATTTTATTCACAGTTAGTTAAGATTCAGATTTTTCTATTTTACAAACACTATTTCATTATGTGTATTGGTTGGGAAGTGAGAATTCAATTTCCTGAATACCTTAGTACAATACTGTGATTTCTGTTTGTACTGAAGTAGTAACAGGGTCATATTAATTATACTGTGTAGTGGGCTGAGGAATTCCCACAAGTCAAGGAACAAATTTTCAGGAATGTCCCTGGAGATAATCTAAAAGACTGTATTAAAAAAACAAAGACAGTCTAAAGTATAAATAAACACTGTCCTTCTTTGGACCTGTAAAACTCATACAGTTTAAGGTGTTCCATTGGAGACACTAACACCCATCAGTCTAAAGCATTCTGTACTGAAAACATAAAACCAAAGTTGAAACAAAATCTAAAGTAATCTTACATAATCAATTTAAATAAACAAGAAGCTAATATTTTATTACTTTGGATGATATATTAAATGATATGTTAAATAACATTTTTCAATCATTCATTGCTATTACATAGAAATTTAATTAAGTTTTCATGTTGACTTCTTATTCTGTGGCATTGTTAAATTACCTTATTCAAATATGCACTCAAAATTTATTCCTTACCGTTTTGTACACATGTAAGCTTGTTATCAGAGAAACAGTTTTCTTTACTTCTTTTAGTCTGTAGTGTTTTATTTTATTTTAGTGTTTTATTTTTCTTGTCTTCTGCGCTGGCTAGGAACTTAAGTTTTTTTTTTTTTTTTCAATTTTCTCATCTTTTTTTTAACTTTTATTTAATAAACATAAATTTCCAAAGTACAACTTTTGGATTATAGCGACTTTTTTCCCCCCATAACCTCCCTCCCACCTGCAACCATCCCATCTCCCACTCCCTCTCCCATCCCACTCACATCAAGATTCATTTTCAATTATCTTTGTATACAGAGATCAATTTTGTATATACTAAATAAAGATTTCAACAGTTTACACCCACACAGAAACACAAAGTATAAAGTACTGTTTGAAGACTAGTTTTACTGTTAATTCACATAGTACAGCACATTAAGGACAGAGATCCTACATGGAGAGTAAGTGCACAGTGACTCCTGTTGTTGATTTAACAATTAACACTCTTATTTAAGACGTCAGTAATCACCATAGGCTCTTGTCATGAGCTGCCAAGGCTATGGAAGCGTCCTGAGTTTGCCAACTCCACTCTTATTTAGACAAGGCCATAATCAAAATGGAAGTTCTCTCCTTCCTTCATAGAAAGGTACCTCCTTCTTTGATGGCCCGTCCTTTCCGCTGGGATCTCACTCACAGATATCTTTCATTTAGGTCATTTTTTTGGGCCACAGTGTCTTGGCTTTCCATGTCTGAAATACTCTCATGAGCTCGTCAGCCATATCCGACTGCCTTAAGGGCTGATTCTGAGGCCTGATTTCTGTTTAGGACATCTGCCATTCTATGAATCTGCTGTGTATCCTGCTTCCTATGTTGGATTGTTCTCTCATTTTTAATTCTATCAGTTAGTATTAGCAGACACTAGTCGTGTTTATGTGATCACTTTGACTCCTAATCCTATCATTATGATCAACAGTGAACTGAAACTGATCACTTTGACTTGTGAGATGGCATTGATACATGCCACCTTGATAGGACTGAATTGGAATCCCTTGGCAGGTTTCTAACACTACCATTATGGGTAAGTCCTATTGAGCATGTGCCTAACTGTACATCTCCTCCCTCTCTTATGCCCACTCTTATATTTAACAGGGATCACTTTTCAGTTAAATTTTAACACCTAAGAATAATTGTGTGTTAATAAAAGAGTTCAACCAATGGTATTAAGTAGAACAAAAAAATACTAAAAGGAATAAAGTAGTAAGTTGTTCCTTGACAGGACAAGGGCTGATCAAGTCATTGTTTCTCAGTGTCCATTTCACTTCAACAGGTTTTCCTTTTAGGTGCCCAGTTAGTTGTCACCAATCAGGGAGAACATATGATATTTGTCCCTTTGGAACTGGCTTATTTCACTCAGCATGATGTGTTTCAGATTCCTCCATTTTGTTGCAAATGACCGGATTTCATTTTTTTTTTTTTTTACTGCTGTATAGTGTTCTATAGAGTACATATCCCATAATTTCTTTATCCAGTCTTCTGTTGATGGGCATTTAGGTTGATTCCATGTCTTAGCTATTGTGAGTTGAGCTGCAATAAACATTGAGGTGGAGACAGCTGTTTTATTTGTCAATTTAATTTCCTTTGGGTAAATTCCAAGGAGTGGAATAGGTGGGTTGTACGGTAGGATTATATTCAGGCTTCTGAGGAATCTCCAGACTGACTTCCATAGTGGCTTGACCAGTTTGCATTCCCACCAACAGTGGGTTAGTGTCCCTTTTCCCCCACATCCTTGCCAGCATCTGTTGTTGGTAGATTTCTGTATGTGAGCCATTCTAACTGGGGTGAGGTGAAACCTCATTGTGGTTTTGATTTGCATTTCCCTGATGGCTAGTGATCCTGAACATTTTTTCATGTGTCTGTTGGCCATTTGGATTTCCTCTTTTGAAAAATGTCTATTGAGGTCCTTGGCCCATCTCTTAAGTGGGTTGTTGGTTTTGTTTTTGTGGAGTTTCTTGATCTCTTTGTAGATTCTGGTTATTAACCCTTTATCTGTTGCATAGTTTGCAAATATTTTTTCCCATTCTGTCGGTTGTCTCTTCACTCTCCTGACTGTTTCTTTTGCAGTACAGAAACTTCTCAATTTGATGCAATCCCAATTGTTAATTTTGGCTTTGACTGCCTGTGCCTCTGGGGTCTTTTCCAAGAAGTTTTTGCCTGTTCCTATATCTTGCAGGGTTTCTCTGATGTAGGAACTGAAGTTTTAAAGAGATATGAGCAAACATGCTTGCCTTTTTACTAAGCTTGTGTTTTTTTTTTAATTGTTAAATAACTATAGACATTAATAGATTCTCTTATTACAGTATTATATATTTTATTTCCCAGTTTAAGAACTTTAATCATTTACAAGTGTTGAATCTTATTGAATACTTGTTTTGCATCTATTACCATGTCCATATGGTCTTATTTTGCATAGCCCTGGTGACTAATAATATTGAGCATATTTTCATGTGCTTATTGACTATTTATGTATCTACTTTGTGGTGTTTGCCTATTATTGTAGAGTTTTACTTCCTATTATAGAGTTGCAAGTGTTCATTGTACAGTGGAGATAGGAGCATTTCCATGAGGTACATATTTTATAAATAATTTCACACAGTTGTTAGTTTTTGTTTTTATTTTATTAGCTGTATGTCTTGGGAAAATGAATTTTTAATTTTAGTGAAGTTTATCTGTTTTTAAATAGCTTGCATTTATTCCTTATTTAAGAAAAAATTTTACCTGACCTATAAATATATATATATATATATATATATATGTTTTTGACTGGCAGAGTAGACAGTGAGAGAGAGATAAACAGAGAGAAAGGTCTCCCTTTTGCTGTTGGTTCACCCTCCAATGGCCGCCATGGCTGGCGCGCTGTGGCCGGTGCACCGCGCTGATCCGAAGCCAGGAGCCAGGTGCTTCCTTCTGGTCTCCCATGGGGTGCAGGGCCCAAGCACTTGGGCCATCCTCCACTGCACTCCCTGGCCACAGCAGAGAGCTGGCCTGGAGGAGAGGCAACCGGGAAAGAATCTGGCACCCCGACCGGGACTAGAACCCGGTGTGCCGGCGCCGCAAGGCGGAGGATTAGCCTAGTGAGACACGGCGCCGGCTCGTGTATCACACTTTTGATGTATAGAATTTTTATTATGATATTGTTACTTTGTTATTTTCACCATGATTCAGAAATTCACCTATATTTTTCCTACCTGCACTGTCTTCTGGACAGTCTCTCCAATTAGCTTGTAACATTACAGAGCTCACTTCTTTCACAGTCTCTTGATCACAATGTTTTAACTGCCACATGTTCAATCTCTTAAGACCTAGTTTGAAGTGAGGCAGCAAACTTTATCTTTTTACCTCATTTTCTGAATCATATCACAACATAAAAAAAAAAAAATAAGCCCATCAGAAAGCTTAGGACACAGAAGCTCCTAAAGGAGTTCTGGTCTTCCTAGAAAAGTTTGCTTTTATTCTTAGAAGAGTGACTGCTGAACTATTAAGCTGCTTTAGATGGTGATTAAATTAAAGCTGGACTCCTGTCATTAAAAAAGATAGTTCATCATAATCAAATGTGCTGTACTCAAACATTCAAAAGATTGTATTAATGTTAGGGAATTTATCTGCTTACTTAATCGTACTCACAAAATGACATTTGAAAAAAGACTAAACATTCAGACATAATTAATAATTCATTAATATAAAAATCTTGGACAAACCAGAAATTAAGGAAAACACCAAGGTCATGGACATTACTATATTGCATCTCAATTAGAGTACCTGGGTTTGATCCTGTCACAAACTCTTAACTCTAATTTCCCGCTAATGCAAATCCTGAGAGGCACTGGTCATTGTTCAAATAATTGGGTTCCTACCACCTTCAATGGAGACCTGGGTTGCATTCCTGGCTCCTGGCCCAGCTCATCCTCTGCTATTTGCCATTATTGGCATTTGGGGAGTCAATTAGCAGAGAGGAACTCCCTCTTTAATATACACATTTAAATAAGTTAAAAAATAAAGAGAACTTTAATTTATTAATTGATACATGTCATCTATAAAAATAAATTAAAAATTATACAATCATACCTAGTAGTTTAATTTGGAATGCTGAAAATCAAGGGAAAAAATACCAGAATGTTTGTTCTCTTCAGTTTTATTCACCATTTAACAATTACTCTTGGCTAGTACAATAAAGCAAACTAAAGACGAGAGTCAGACAGATTAAAACAGAATAAGAATTATTTTATTTGTAGGAGACGTAACTATATATGTAGAAAACTTTAATGACTCTAAAGGATAAGTTACTGAACTAGTATATGAATATACAAAGATTTCAGGATGCAAGGCAAGCACTAAAAATAATGTATTGTTAAACACCAGTGACAAAAAAGAAAAAGAAATAAAAGCTTAATTGTTCATCACATGAAAAATAATATACCTAGGAATAAATTTTACCGAAACAGAAACCACTGGTATGGGGCACCACACAATCTATAAGAGTAAATGATGGGAATAACAGCATAGGAAGGAAAGCAATCTGTTCCAGGATTCAAAGACTGAAAACCAAACCAGCCAACCAACCAACCAACCAAACAAACAAAACCAGGCCACTCTTCAAACTAATTTGTGATGAAATTCAATCCCATTCAAAAATCTATTAGGCTTTAGGGAACAAACTGACAAGTTTGTTTTAAATTAATGTATTGGTGACTGATTTATAAAACTCAAGATAATCTTCCAAAAGTGGAATATTCAAAGGACATTTCAAAAGTGAATACAAAGGATATTTAAAAAGTGAAGAAATGATGATAATCTAACCAAGAAAAGATGTTTCATGGTAAAGAAATGGAAGAAAATAGAGTCTAGAAATCGACCTACATTTATATGATCAATTCACTATTAGCAAAATCGCCATTATGATTCAATGAAAGAAATCTTTTCAACAAATGGTACTAGGACAACTGCAGAGACTAATGGTGCTGATCAGCATGAAGAATTTTAAGTTTTTCAAAAGAAAAGAGTCAACCTGTAATAGCTAAAATGATTAAGTTCTATGTGAAATTATGGGACAAATATATTTATAGGTCAGGGCCGGTGCCGCGGCTCACTAGGCTAACCCTCCTTTTGCGGCGACAGCACAACGGGTTCTAGTCCAGGTCGGGGTACCAGATTCTGTCCTGGTTGCCCCTCTTCCAGGCCAGCTCTCTGCTGTGGCCAGGGAGTGCAGTGGAGGATGGCCCAAGTGCTTGGGCCCTGCACCCCATGGAAGACCAGGAGAAGCACCTGTCTCTTGCCATCAGATCAGCGCGGTGCACCAGCCACGGCGGCCATTGGAGGGTGAACCAACGGCAAAAGGAAGACCTTTCTCTCTGTCTCTCTCACTGTCCACTCTGCCTGTCAAAAAAAAAAAAAAAAAAAGTGTGATACACACAAAATATATATTTTTCCAATATACATATAACTTTTATTATTGTGAGGAAAACACATTTAACAGGTAAACAGATATATAAGTAAGTATACATTTCATCAATATTTAAGGGAAAGTCATAGAAATAAAATTTTTTCTAGTTAATATTGATATGCCAACATATGTATATTTCCTTCTTTACTGAATCAATATTTAACTAGACAATCTTCATTCCTTATGTAATCAACATTAGTCTAAATGTCTGAGACTATAGACCTAAATGAGATAATATCTTTTGTCTCAAAGGGCTGATAATTCAGTAGCACAGTTAATATTTTAAAACAAACCAATATAGCTAATAAATGCTTCAATAGGTACATGTGGGAGGCTGGAAAATTAGATGATGAAATGAATGAGGGACAGAAAAAGGAACACAAAGGAAGATTATCAATATTTTTTAGACAATTATTCTGTTTTGGGCTTCTGATTGAGTTTTCTCCTGTCTCCAAAATCTATGCTAATTTTATATGTGCTACTCATACTAATTGTGCTTTGGAGGTAAGGTGATAATTCACAAAGAACTGTGGAAATAAGTTGTGATGGAGAAACATATCAATATTTCTATCATACTACCCACAGTCTACCTCCTACCAACACCATGTAGATTGTCTTATGGGAACTTATTTAGTTTGAGTGAATTATATTCTGCCAAATGAGTATGGGCCAAAATTGCAGAGGCCTAGTTGTAGAGGTTTTTCTTGCCTCTATAATGTTCAATTAGTTGTTCTATGGGAACTCACACATCGATTCGTGACCCAAGTTCTTTTCACTAACTGGCTTTATCATCTCTTGTGTTCTTAATTCTCTCTATCCAGCCAGTGATAAAGGGGAGTGAACAGAAGACTATGGAGGTTTCATGGGACAGGCTAAAAGTAGGCTACAAAAAAAATCATATACTATTGCAATAAAAATCTACTTAGAATTATATTAGCTTAATATAGATATTTCCAAAATTTATGAAAATAAAGTTGAAAATATCTAAATAATTGAAAACATGGCTTGTTAATATAAAAAAACTTTAATATTAAGGTTTATAATTCTCCTCAAGTAAATATTTGTATTTCTTGTATTTACCATCAAAATTTCAGTAGGATATTCCAAGGAAACTGACTAGCTGTTACTAAAATGTTTATGAAAAATTTTAAAAGCCTCAGAGAAACAAAAAAAAATAAAAACAAGCTGACATAATTTTTCCCAAAATATTAAAAAGACTTAGAATGTTTGAGTAATTTGTAGTATCATAGTATACTTACAAAATACTAGCAAAACTTCTCAAACATTAGGAGCACAGAAACACCATGCTTCTGTTAACACTTTTATAAAGATACATTGAATATTCCTTGGAAGAGATTAACTCCACATAAAATACTGTTGATGCAATTTGTTATCTACATATGAAAAATAAATAAAATTTCACATGTAAAAGATATATCAAAGTTTGCAGCAGATAAGAAAAAACTATAATGATCTTATAGAGAAGAGAGTGTTAACACACAATTAGAAAAAATGTTGCTAAATTCAGCTAAATTAGCATTTTTATTCATTAAAAAACCCAAATTCCTCAGACAGTTGTGATGGAAAAATAATTTAGATATAAAAGTGAAGTACATTTTCAATTCCAGTAGATTTGCATAGAGTTCAAGAGTGTGACACCTGCTATTATTTTAACAGTTTTATATATTATGTAAGTTATATAAATGGCCTCAATTCTCCAATTTAAAGATAATGCCCTTCTTTGTCTCTTAGCAGTTTTTGTGTTATAGTCTATTTTGTCTGATATTAGGATGGCTACTCCTGCTTGTTTTTGATTTCCATTAGCACGGAATATCTTTTTCCATCCTTTCACATTCGGTCTCTGTGCATCTTTGTTAGTGAGTTGTGCTCCTTGTAGGCAGCAAGTAGATGGGTCTCATTTTTTAATCCATTCAGTTAGTCTGTATCTCTTAGATTCAAAGTTATTATTGATAAGTAATGATTTGGTCCTACAATTTTTCATAAATATTCCTAATGTTTGCTTTGGATTTTCTTTGTACTTTTACTAGGAGATTTTCTGTCTTCACATTGTTTCATAATGATTACCATCATTCTCTGTTTCTGTGTATAGAACATTTGCTGCAACTCGTCTAGCCTTTCAATTTCTGTTTGTTTTGGAAGGTCTTCAATTCACCTTCATGTATAAATGAGAATTTTGCTGGGTACATATTCTGGATGGACAGTTTCATTGTTTCTGAACTTGGACCATGCTTCTCCATTATGTGACTTTTGATGTGAGCACAAAACAAAGAAAATATGAGCACAAAATTTGTAGGAGGAAAGAATAATTAAAATTAGAAAAAATATACAAAATTGAAATACAAAAGTAATGCAACAGATTAGTGAAATGAAGAGCTGGATTTCTGAAAAAATAAAAATAATACACCACTGTAGCAAAAAAAAACAAATAAACATAAAATAAAATGGCCCAAATCAATTAAAATCAGAGATTAAAAAGGAGCTATAATGATGGATACCACAGAAATAAAAAGAATCATCAACAATTACTAAAAAGAGTTGTATGTCAACAAATTAGAAAGTGTAAAAGAAATGGATAGATTCCTGGACAGATACAGTCTGCCAAAATTGAGTCATGAAGACATAGGAACCTAAATAAACCAATAACCAAGACACAGAAAAGCCCAGGACTCGATAGTTTACCTGATTGGCAGAAGGCAGGGTGGGGAAAAATGTGCCTGCACATCCCACTGCCTGCCAGGTAACTGCTGGGATGGCCCACAAAAAACTTCAAACAAATTGCATATAGAAGAAAGATTGATCAGCACAATGAAGGCAGTATATGACAAACACTCAGCCAGCATAATATCGAATGGGGAAATGTTGGAAACATTTCCACTAAAATCTGGAACAAGACAGGAATGCTTACTTTCACTATTGCTCTTCAATATAGTTCTGGTCATTTTAGCTAGAACCATTAGTCAAACAAAAGAAATCAAAGGGATACAAATTGGAAAGGAGGAAGTCAAATTATCCCTGTTTGCAAATGAAGTGATTATATATAGGAGAAGCAAAATAATCCACCAAGAGTCTGTTGAAACTCATAATAGAGTTTTGTGAAGTTGTAGGATATAAAATCAAAACACACACACACACACACACAAATAGCTTTTGTATACACAGACAATGCCAGGACAGAGAGAACTTGTAAGAAAAGTCCCATTCACAGTAGTCACCAAAAAATTTAAATACTTTGGAATCAATGCAACCAAGGAGTAGAAAGACCTAGATAATGAAAATTATAGAACATTAAAGAAAGAAATAGAAGACACAAAAAATGGAACAATCATCCATGTACATGCATTGGAAGAATTAATATCATAAAACTATCCATACTACCAAAAGCAGTTTACAGATTCAATGTGATCCCAATCAATATAACCGTGACATTCTTCTCAGATCTAGAGCAAATGATGTTTAAATTCAGAAGAGATCCTGAAATAGGTAAGCAGTGAGAAACAACAATAAGAAAGCTGAAGGAATCACAATAAAAATTTTCAAGACATACTACAAGGCAGTTATAATCAAAACAGCCTAATACTGGCACAAAAATAAACATGTAGATCAATGGAACAGAATAGAAATCCATAAATTAATCCACACATTAACAACAAACTAATCTTTGACAAATGAACAAAAATTAATCCTTGGAGAAAGGACAGTCTCTTCAACAAATGGTGCTAATAAAACTCAATCTCCACATGTAGAAGTATGAAACAAAACTCCTATCTCATACCTATACAAAAATCAGCTCAAAATGGATCAAAGATCAAAATCTATGACCTGATACCCTCAAATTACTAAGAAGAACATTAGGAAAAATCAATATATTTTCATAGGCAAAGATTTCTTGGAAAAGAAGGCATAAGCAAAGGGAATAAAAGCAAAAGTAAACAAATGGGGTTACATCAAGCTGGGCATCTTTTTGCACTGCAAAGGAAATACTCAGCAGAGTAAAGAGGCAAGTAAATGGAATGGGAGGCCAGCCGCGGCTCACTTGGCTAATCCTAAATCTGCAGCGCTGGCACACCGGGTTCTAGTACTGGTTGGGGCACTGGATTCTGTCCCAGTTGCTCCTCTTCCAGTCTAGCTCTCTGCTGTGGCCCAGGAAGGCAGTGGAGGATGGCCCAAGTGCTTGGGCCCTGCACCCACATGGGAGACCAGGAGGAAGCACCTGGCTCCTGGCTTCAGATCTGCACAGTGCACCGGCCGTAATGGCCATTTTGGGGGGGTGAACCAACGGAAAAAGGAAGACCTTTCTCTTTGTCTCTCTCTCACTGTCTAACTCTGCCTGTCAAAAATAAATAAATAAATAAATAAAATAAAAATAAACTGAATGGGAGAAAATATTTCCAAGCTATGCAACTGATAAAGGATTACTATCTAGAATATATAAAGAGCTTAAGAAACTCAGCAACAACCAAACAGACAATCTAGTTAAGAAATAGACAAAGGACATGAACAGGTATTTTTCAAAAGATGAAATTTACACGTGAAAAAGTGCTCAGGATCACTAGAAATCAAGGGAATGCAAATAAAACTACCTCACACCAGTTAGAATGGCTCTCTTAGGAATCAAAAAACAATAAATGCTGGTGAAAATGTATGGAAAAGGGTACCCCAATATACTGTTGTTGGGAATGTAAATTGGTACAGCCATTGTGGAAGATGGTATTTAGATTGATCAGAAGTTTTGAATAGATCTACCATATGACCCAACCATCCCACTCTTGGGAATTTACACAAATGAAATGAAATCATCATATGAAAGAGTTATCTGTACCACCATGTTTATTGCAGCTCAATTCACAATCTGGAATTAACCAAGATCTCCATCAACTGATGACTGGATAAAAAAATTATGGTATATATATATATATATATATATATATGGTAGAATTAGAATATTGAATATTTCTCAGTCATTGAAAACATGAAAGCCTGTCTTTCGCAACAAAATGGATGCAACTGGAAGCCATTATACTTAGTTTTTAAATAAGTCAGTCCTGAAATGACAAACGCCATATGTTTTTCCTTATCTGTGGTAACAGAGTACCAAAAAATGTCGTATATATGAGCAAAATTGACATTTTGAGATTTGGTCATTGTTACAGTCCTTATCTCTGCCACTGGGGAACAGTGCTTTTTCCTTCTTACTGTTTGTTGAATTCTTTACTTAGTGGAGTATTAAGCTTATGATTATAAGGTAACCTGAAAGTATGCCATTGTTAAAATTCAAAGAATAAGAAACAAAGGAGGAAGGAGTGTGGGTGCACGGGTGGCAAGTAGGATAGTGTGGGAATTATTAATATGCTCCTAAATCTGTATATATGAAATACATGAAATGTTTTCACCTTAGATAAATAAAAATAAATAAAATCATGAATTTATGATAAATGCAGTTTTTCTATTTTCATGGTAGATGAACAATTATAAATAGATAAGTATATTTGTATAAAATATATAAAAGTATATTTGTAATAAATATGTTAACAACAAACAAAAGACAGCAGATCTACCTAAGACCATGTACAGCAGAAGAAGCCATCCCAAAGTATTTTTTTTTTTTCTTTCCTAATTATCAATCTTGGGAGTGCCATGCCAGTAACTGAGCACATGAGCTTGACCGTCTGTCCATAACGGATGTAGCCATCTCGGACTGTAAATTATTCTCCTTCTGATGCACCATCATCCAGGAGATGAATATAAAATGCTCCCCACTGCTGAGAACTGACATGGAAGGTACCTCCTTCTACACGCAAATATCTGGTGCTGACTTCTGGGACCGAAGGCGATTAAATAGAGCCACCTTGTTCCTGAGGCAATGCACAAGTCCGCATTTTTCAACGATTGCTTCTTTTTGGATGGCTTGGAGACGACTTTTATCCGCTTGCTGAGGGACACACCTGTCGCTCCCCGTCTTCGTGGAGGAACGACACAGGACCCTGCGCTGTTCTTTTGTCTGCTCGGCCCTCCCCGGGTTTGCTGTTGGTTCTTCCCGGGTTGGCTACCGTCCCTTCTACCTCCGTGGAAGGGCGGTTCCCCCTGCCACTTTCCCCACTTCTGCGGGGGAGCGGCACACCGCCGGCCGGCTCTCTCGGTGCTGCACAGGTGTTCCTTTAGATAGATGTTCCCCTTAGATGTTCCTGGTGCATGTTGTCTCTCTCCTCCTTTATAGTCCTCTTCCACCAATCCCAACTCTGCTACCCACACGCCGAGTACGCTGCTCTCCTCCAATCAGGAGCAGGTCCTGCAGCTTGTTGGTTGAACTGGAGGCAGCTGTGTAGAAGCTGTTTCCTCCTCTCCCAGCACCATATTGTGGGAGAGCAGATGCATAGAATAAGTCTTAATTCCAGTAACTTAGTGTAGTCCGAGTTGCTCCCAGTTGCTCCCCACACACACCGATGTCATCACTGTTGCCATAGAACATCTTTACAGACAACATGAAGTGTCTTCTCTTGTCTGAATCAGATATGTACAGTGTTTTGGCTGTGCAATAGTTCTTTCCTTCCAAGTTCAGCTGCTGCATTTCTCGGTCACTGTTTCCTATCCCAATAAATCCACAAGGTTGAGACTCCTGTTCAGAACAACCATCACGTTCCATTTGCTCTTTTTTTTTCTTCCATCCATTGCCCATAAGATACACACAAGGAGGAGGGCAAAAAAACCTTTTCTCATTTCCATATGACTTCTGTGCAACTTTTGCATGAAGAATAAGTACTGTTTGATCCCCTTGCTCTTTTAAATAGTTTCCCACTGCTTCCCTAGTGAGTCCCTTGAGTGGCGGTCTCTCACCAAATTTCCCAAGCAGGCGGCCCCTCGGCGGGCGAATCCTCCGTGTGGTCCATGGGGAGCGCTCTGGTTTTCCAGGTTTTGGGCCGCGCCCTGAGGGACGGACGTGGAGACTGAGGAAAACCGGAGGGGATTACTCATCCCAAAGTATTTTTTAAAAGAAAGAAATGATCTTTTTAGGGCATGTATCTATGAATATTGTAAATAATCACTGCCGGTCAAGTTGGAAGATAATGTCCCAAATTTATATGGATATTTGTTCTAAGAATGTCTGGAAAAAGCCATAACGTATTAGAATGCCACCCTGAGATCATTTTCAGACTTACCATAACTGGTGGCCTTTTATGTGCATCCAGCATAGTGTAGAATCATTTTTATTCTTCAACAGTGGAATACAACAGGTGAAATCTTAGTTTTGATTCATAATTCACCCTTCCCAGGAGTGAGTAGGATTATAGAGGCATCCCACTGTAGTTTGCCAGAATGGTTGACTTTGTTATTTGTGAAGCTCTTATCCTAGCAATGTTTGTCCATTTTCTACCACTTGAAAACCAATTAAAAAATCCATGTACATTTTCTCCTATAAGTAATTTACAAATGACATCATGTGGGAGGGATTTACAGGGGCTTGACAGCAGAGGGCCTTTTATTAAAAAAAAATTAATTATTTGAAAAACCCAATATATCCCTAGAAAAAAAAAAAGCACTAAAACACTTCCAAATCCCTGAAATTGACTAGAAATGACATTTAAACTAAAGGCCTAGAGAGATTTGACAATGCTCTGCAAAAGCATTATGACAGGAACTCTTTTAGTTCTATGAATTTTATATGAACAACATTTTTTTGAGACTGACAGTTGGAGATAGATTTTGTTATTACTAAAATGTAGAGGCATGTCCTTTTAGCTCAAAATGAAAAGCCTAGCCATTAGTAATAGATAAATGTTCTCTTCCCCCTTTATATCATTTAAGTTATAACCCTCAGGGTAAATATGCCTGGAATGAAAACAAATGTTTTTCTTTCTATAGCAAACATTACATACAAAAGGAGGGTATGTCAGAGATTCACCTAATTCATTGTCTAGTACTTAACCTGTTCTGTAAATCAGTTGCTGCTGTATCACACTAGCTAATAATGAAACAAGACTAGAAATGTTCCAAGTAATTAACCTTTCATATGCCTTGCATTTCAGAAAGAAGTAATTGACCAACCATGGGAAAGAAAAAAAATGACAAAGGTAATATATTATACTGAGAATACCTAAAATTGGACCTAAATGTACAGAATGTATTTTTTTAGTAATATTGGTGTTCTTCTAATCATAATGACTGGAATAACGTTCTCTTAACTAACGACAGTAGGCAAAGTGACATCCTACATAAATCCACTCCACTGTTAGCTTTTCACAATACAAATAACTAAAGAGTATTCCAGGTAATAAAATAATAGGACTTGTCCTGATTCTGAAAATGTGCAATGGTTGAGCTCTCCCTGTTTCAGATGTAATTATTTATGGTTCACATCAGCACATTTTTCTATTTGAGTGCTGATAAGCTTATACCAATCAGATTGATTATTTCTACTTTTGTAAATAAAAGCAGTTATTTTATTTCATGGTTTGCATTTTGCATTCTTTGAACTGAGTCTGCATTTTCCCTTATGAATTATATGAAACCAATTCTTATTTCTTGCTTGTAAAAATCTTTAGGCTATGATGAATTTAAAGATGTGCATTATTGAATATCACTTCCACAGGATTATGAATAGAGAATAGTTTGAAGAACTTCACATGTAATGGATCTAAAATTTTATCTTAAAGGTTCTAAACAAAGATACATTTATCCCATTTTTCAAGACTATTGGGAAATGAATTTTTAATTATTTAAAATCTGTTTTACCAACTAATAAGTAATAGATATAACTCAAATATTGACAGTAACTAACATATAATAATTAAAGTGACACATTTTTAAAGCACTCAATTAATTAAATTTTAGTTCTTAAAAGATCAACCTAAAATCTATTTTGCATGGATTTGAAACAAATGGAAATTATTGACGAATGAATATTTTATATGTTTCAGCGATAAAGCATAGAACTGACTGAAAAACCTCAGTCCAGGTTTTACCTTATTGTTAACACACTGTTGTGTTTTTTAAACTTTTGTAGAATGTGGTTGAGATAAAATGTAAAATAATTTAATTTAGTTGTTTAATGAGTAGCTATCAATACTTACTTACAAAGAGGAAAATTTATGACTGAGAACATATTCATTTAATTTGAAAAGCAGTAAAAATCCAAATAATGCCTCAGGCTATATAATAGAATTAGCTAAAGGACTATATCATTTATTGTTTAGGTTAATTCTTAAAATTTTCCCCTATAACACACTTTAAATATACTTTTCCCTTTCGCTAATTCTTCAAAAATTAAATCTGAGTTTGCACTTTCTTTGGAACATAATTTGACCTGGAAACAATTGAAGAAAAAATAAAGAGGACGTTAACTCATTAAAGACTTTCAAGTATGTCATGGCCCAGGAATGCTGGCTGCACTACTTAATAAGTAGCAAGGAACATTGGATTTGAGTGGATCATTACCTGTGAGCCACATAAAATCTACTTATGTCAGTAAGTCTTTGGAGATTGAAATAAATTGAAGTATTGATAAGGTCAGTTTCTGATCTCCTGTATGCATAATCATTATCAGTACCAAAGATTACCCACTTCCCTTCTTTTTCTCTCTCTTTAACCACAGCATACATACATCAAACCTCTCCTACCAAGAAAGGTAATCTTTCACAAAATTCTGCTATTGCCTTACCACAGTGACTCTGCTTTGATGCTCTAAACAAAGTTCAGTATAGATAGAATTAGTTTCCCAGATACCTCGTTTGGATGGGAGTGATTTCATATAATGGAAGAGTAGCCTTAGCTAAATTATGTTTGCATATGGATTCAGTTAAATTTGAATTCATCATTGGAGAGTTATAGAAAAGAAGGAAATGGGCAGAAAACTCATAAGATAGTTTCATATAATCAACTGATGTCTATAGAGTAGAAATGAACTTAAATGAATCTGAAGCTTTTACTCAGAACCCAATCCACCATAGAGTCCACAGTCAAATTTGGCCTCCACTGGAATTTTATTCTATTCATAGTTTAATTTTCATTCCCTTTGGATTATGCTTCTGTGTTATACTGAAATTAATTCTGGAAACTTAGTAGAGGATGTTATACATATCTTCTGTCCTACAATGCTATCTTTTCATCATACAGGACCAGAAGAACAGAGAGATAATTTAAAGCCATGAGAGAACTGGTCAGAAAATTCAGAGAACAACTAACAGATGGAGATCTGTTCCCTAGAGATATCATTGTCAAGAGAATCAGGAGCAATTGCTTTAGCAGAGAAAGAAGAGTTTTCGTAGAGTTAATTTATGATACTTCCACTTCATAACCTCTTTTTCTTCTCCTCTACCAATCTTTTCGCACCCAACCTAGGAAGTTGTATGAAACATCAGAACTGAAATTATCAGATAAAATGAGGGGGTTCCAGGGCAGGCTTTGGAATATATGTTACATTATTGATTTTGAGGTACCATAATGAAATATCAAAGATTTGGGGCCAGAACTGTGGTTTAGAGAGTCAGCCCCCACTTGCAATGCTAGCCTCACATTCCAGAGTAGAGGTCCAGTCCCATCTGCTATGCTTCTGATCCGGCTACCTGCTAATGAACCTATGAAATGAAAATAGTTAAATATGTGGGGCCCTACTACTCACAAGGGAGACCCCAATGTAGTGCCTAGCTCCTGGCTGCAGGCTTCAGCCTAGCTCAACCCATTGTTGTGGCTTTTTGAGGAGTGAACCAGTGGTTGGAAGATACCTCTCTGATTTTACTCTCTCTGTTACCCTATCTTTAAAATTTAAAAAAAATGTAAAGAAATAAAAATAAAGAAAAGCAAAATACCAAAGATTAGTTGGCTTGGACAATAAGATGTGTTTTCTCACAGTCTTGAAGACTGGAGGCCCTAGACCAAGGTGCAGGCAAGACTGGCTAGTGTTGAAGCCTCTCCTTTTTTTGTTAGCAGCCTTCTTTCTCTATTCTCACACGATCTTTTCCACACACACAAAAGGACTCCATGTTATTTGACATAATTTTTAAATCTACTTGCCAGTGGACCAATGAGCATCTTCAGGAACTTGTTATTCCAATGGTATCTAGTGATTGTTAGTGAGTATAGAAACTTAATCTGAACTTGGATAGTCATTAATACATTCTGTAAAGTGGTAACCACAGTGAGATATTAGGTGATAGTGAAATATCAGGAGCAAATTATGTTGATGAGGAAGAGTTTGACTTGGAATAAGGGAAAGCAGTACAAGGAGTGAGCATGGTATCAGATCCAGTGCGTTATTCCCCAGTGCTTGGGAATAAGTTTTACAGCATTTCTCTGTGTCCTTTCCACATCAATCAATTTCCTTCTACTTTCATCATTCCCGTCGAGACCCATGTTATTGTTTCTATCACCTAAAATATGAGGGGGTCTTCAGAAACTTCATAGAAAATATGTATCATGAAAAGACTACAGATTTCAAAAAATCATTTTACCAAATTAGTCCTATCTTTTAACTCCATCTTCCATGAACTAGAAGTCCCTTTGTATATATTATAATTTTTCTTGAACCCATTTTTTTCCAGCTAATTCTTTCTTCCCTTGTTAACAAAAAAAAAATCACTTTCATATGATTTCCAATAATCTTCTGTTTGCCTGGTTTACTTATTCATTCTTTCACCCACTCTACAATCCAAGAATGTCAGTAACCTATATACTAAAGCCATTATTCAGTTATAAGTCCTAATGTTACTTAATACAGCATTTTCTATAGTTGATCTTCATTTGGCTTCCAGGCCACTGTTTCTGATCTTCCTGTCACAAATTCAGTGCTCTTTCATTTCAATTTATCATTTCTTCTATTTTACTATTCTGTTCTGCATGCCTAAATAGTTAGTTTTTAGATATCTTTAATTACCTAGACTCACTTGTTTTATCTTATATATTTTATGCTTTTATATATCCTTTCTGCACTGATGATCTCCAAATACATATCTTCAGTATGAACCACTCTCCTTTAAGGCAGACCCTAAGTTAAACTTCTGGGCACCACCATCACCTAAGTAGCTAATGTGCATAAACTGATGCTCCTCTTCACCACTCTCTCTTTCTCTGCCTCTGCTTTCTCTAACTCTGCCTTTCAAACAAATAAATAAATCTTTAAAGAAAGAAAGAGAGAGAGACAGAGAAAGAAAGAAAGAGAGAGAGAGAGAGAGAAAGAGGGAGAGAGAGAAAGAGGGAGAGAAAGAGAGAGAAAGAGAGAGAGAGAAAGAGGGAGAGAAAGAGAGAGAGAAAGAAAGGAAAAGAAAAGGAGAGGAGAGGGGAGGGGAAGGGAAGGAGGGAAAGAGACAGAGACAGAGAAAAAGAGAAATCTATTGCTTTAAGTTGCAATAGATTTGCATATGCTATGACTATTTTCTATTTTAATATTCCCTCTTGTGAAGTGTCTGGATCATCTTTTTAATTCTATTGGAATATCTGCCTTTTTCTTATTAATTTGCAAGAGATCTTTGTATGTTCTAAATATATCATTTGTAAGATTTATAACTTGCAGATATCTCCTCCTATTACATAGTTTTCCTATTCATTATAATAGTGCATGTTTATGAATCTACAACTTTAATCTTCATTGTAGTGTACTTTGTTAAGATTTATATCATAGTTCTATTTGTGTTATAAGAAATCTTCATATACTCCGATGTTATGAACATAATCATTTCATTATCTTACCTTTGAAGTTTGGTTTAAAATATAGATTTTTTTTTTATTTTGACAGATGGAGTTAGACAGTGAGAGAGAGGGAGAGACAGAGAGAAAGATCTTCCTTCCATTGGTTCACCCCCCCCAAATGACTGCCATGGCCAGAGCTACGTCGACCCGAAGCCAGGAGCCAGGTACTTCTTCCTGGTCTCCGACGCGGGTACAGGCACCGAAGCACTTGGTCCATCCTCCACTGCCTTCTCAGGCCACAGCAGAGAGCTGGACTGGAAAAGGAGCATCTGGGACTAGAATCCAGCACCCATATGGAATGCAGGTGCCACGGGTGGGGGATTTACCAAGTGAGCCATGGTGCCTACATCCTATATGGGTGCCATTTCTAGCCCTGGCTGCTCCACTTCCAATCCAGCTCTCTGCTATGGCCTGGAAAAGCAGTAGAAGATGGCCCAAGTCCTTGGGACCCTGCATTTATATGGGAGACCCGGAAGAAGCTCCTGGCTCCTGGCTTCGGATCGGCGCAGTTCCGGCCGTTGCAGCCAACTGGGGAGTGAACCAGCAGACGGAAGACCTCTCTCTCTGTCTGCCTCTCCTCTCTCTGAGTAACTCTGACTCTCAAGTAAGCAATAAATAAATATTTAATAGATAGATAGATTGATTGATTAATTGATTTGAGGGCATGGATTAGAATCAGCAGATAAAAGCCACTCTGTTAAATGTTTTTCCCTTATCTGTAAAGGAAAATGTGGGAAATGAGAAAGCAGTAGCAAAAGTGGAGTTTTCAAAAATGGTTGGTTTGTTTACTGGTATGTTTGATTTATCGATTGGCTTTCAAGGCAATAGAACATGTTGTCAATTGGTGGGAAGGATCAGGGAGAGAGAAAAACTAATGATATGAGCAAAAAAGAAATGCAAGATTGAAGTCCTGGGGAAGGTGAGGAATGAGGATATTCCACTGTTAGAACAGGGTGATTTCTTGTCCTACAATGAAGAAAGAGAAATGTGTGTGGAAATAGAGTAAAAATAATTTTCTCTCTGAGTACTTTTGTGTTATAAATAAAGTATGATGTAGTCTTATCAGCCGAGAGGCGTGATGGCAACTGGTAAAAGCAGGTCTTTAATGGATAAAAGCTTTGGATAACTATTTGCAAAACTGGGAATGTGAATTATTGCCCTTACCTACTGTTCATAGTGCTCCATAAGTTTTGCCTTCCCATAGGTATGTTGGAGGATATGTGTGTGAATGTGTGTGTGTGTGTATAGACAAAATGGTATACATTTAAAAGAATTTGGCTTTCTTTCAATAAGCAATTTCTTATCCACTGTCGATAGCCTCACAAATATCTTTCCAAGATAAACAGTACTTTCTATTCTTAAGAGGTTTATCAGGGTGAAAGTCATGGGTTGAAAGATGTATGAACCTGAAGAGAAGGATAATGGTGCTTTTGACCCAGAACCATGCTGAAGTGCAATGAGAGCTGGTTATGAATTACTACTGTGGCTCAAGTCCTTAAGCCATGACCTGCTGGCCCACTGAGTACTGTCAAGTGAACCGTGGCAACAAGGTAATTTCCTACAAGAGTATAAGCAACATATTAAGAAGTCCTATGCCTTCTCTGTAAAACTGTACTGTGGCAATGTGAAAGTTTTGCAGCAGATGGAAAACATTAAGAAATATAGAAAGATTGGCCAGCACCACGGCTCACTTGGCTAATCCTCCGCCTGCGGCACTGGCACCCTGGGTTCTAGTCCCCATTGGGGTGCCAGATTCTGTCCCTGTTGCTCCTCTTCCAGTCCAGCTCTCTGCTGTGGCCCGGGAGTGCAGTGGAGGATGGCCCAAGTGCTTGGGCCCGGCACCCGCATGGGAGACCAGGAGAAGCACCTGGCTCCTGGCTCTCTTATTGGTGCAGCACACTGGCCATAGCAGCCATTTGGGGAGTGAACCAACAGAAAAGGAAGACCTTTCTCTCTGTCTCTCTCACTGACTAACTCTGCCTGTCAAAAAAAAAAAAAAAAAAAAAAAAAAAAGAAAGAAAGAAAGAAATATAGAAAGATTTAAAAAATGCCCAAGAAAATCTTACACTTAGAAAATAAATTACAACTCAGATGTCCTCAGGGATTTTACATTTTGCTTATTCATTGCATATGTCAGGGAGTGTCACTTGAGAATTAGTTTTGATTTTTTCTTCTTTAGCATTACAAAATATTAAGTTTGGGGCCTGCACTGTGGCATTGCAGCCTGCAGTGATGGCATCCCATGTGGTTGACAGTTCAAGTCCCAGCTGCTCCACTTCCCTTCCAGCTCTCTGCTATGGCTTGGGAAAGCAGTACAAGATGGTCCAGCTGCTTGGGCCCCTGCACCCACGTGGGAGACCTGGAAGAAGCTCTTGGCCCCTGGCCCCTGGCTTCGGATCAGCACATCTCCGGCTGTTGTGGCCATTTGGGGAGTGAACCAGCTGATGGAAGACCATTCTCCCTCTCTGCCTCTCCTTCTTTCTCTGTGTAACTGACTTTCAAATAAAATAAATCTTAAAAAAGGACAAAATATTAGGTTTATAAAATTATCCTAAATAACACAATAGTAAACAATACATGAATTTTTTTCCTTTATATAAATTAAAAACAAATTTTAAAAACTTAGTAAGCTTGGGACCAGTGCTATGGTATAGTAAGTTAAGACTCCATCTGTGTTGCCAGGCATCCCATATGGATGCTGGTTCAGGTCTTAGTTGCTCCACTGACCCAACATATTGTCAGAAAAGTCCCAATAAGGGTACTCTTTCTTTGCTTCCTGTCTCTTCCACATGATTGTCTCTCTACATGTGCTCTGCTGTTGCCATCATCCAGTCTTGTTAGGTGGCTGAATCAATGGCCCACTCAATCTTGGATTGCGAACCTCAGAAACCAAGAGCCAAAATAATTTTCTTTCTTTCTGAAGTGTCTTAACCTCAGATATTTCATTGAAGTAACAGAAAGCCGACTAAAACAAGAATCAAAAAACAGTAACTTCCTCCTCCTTCTCTTTCATTCTTTTTCTCTTTCATATCACCGGGTTATCATATGAATAATCTAATTTGGTCACAATTAATCCTACAATTATCTCTCACATCATCTAGTTAAAGAGTCATTTACAGGGGCCAGTGCTGTGGACTGAGCAGTTAAAACCAGCGCCTGCAGTGCTGACATCCCATATAGCGCTTATTCGAGTCCCAGCTGCTCCACTTCTAAACCAGCTCTCTGCTGTGACCTGGGAAAGCAGTGAAGATGGCCCAAGTCCTTGGGCCCCTGCACCTCCGTGGGAGACCCAGAAGAAGCTCCTGGCTCCTGGCTTAGGATCAGCACAGCTGCAGCTGTTGCAGCCATTTGGGGAGTGAACCAGTAGATGGGAGACCTTTCTCTGTTTCTCTCCCTGTGTGTGTGTGTCTCTCTACTTCTGCCTCTGTGTAACTCTGCCTTTCAGATAAATAAATAAATTTTTTGAAAAAGTAAGTTACAGATGCATTCCTATAGGTAGGTGCCCTAACATACAGCGGTATTCTACTATCAAACTCATTAATGTTTGTCATGTACAGTATTTTCTGAGGAACAAGTTATTGCTAGCAATAACAATAATAATAGTTTTCCCACAGCCCAGTTGGCCATGCAGTGGTTGAGCCAGTAGGAAATTGTAGTAATAACACAAGCTCTTGACCTGGATTGCCAGGACTGAATTTCAGCCTTCCTCCTTTGCTATGTGTATGACAGTGTGCAAGTTACTGAGACACACAGAAACTCAGTTTCCTCATCTCTAACATGGAGATAATACAAGTGCCTTCCTTATGAAACTATTTTGATTCAGTCATGTAGTTATCTGATGTCTGACGGAGAATAAAGTTGAATCTCTTGACAGTAATACCAATTTGTCTCCCGTCACCATGGTAAGGTTAATCCTAGGTTTTTTGTGCAGAGGGTTGTTCTTAAATTTTTTCTCAGTGAGTTCATTTTGGCATGTTAAAATGCAACTGACTTTTCAGTGTACTGAATTTTCAGTTCTAACAGACCTTTAGTAGAGTCCATACGTTTCTCCATATGATTCCATTTTCTGTCTTCTCTTAGTGTATGAATTGTACTTCTTCTGATCTGATTTTAGTGGTTTCTCTTGAGTTTGTAATATATACTTACAAAAGATACTAAATCACTGTCAGATACTGTATCACTTCATGGACAGCGTACATAACTGAGAATTACATACTACCAATTCCTTTCTCCCATTCATTATAATGTTGCTGTTATACAACCCATTTATCCATAAGCCATAACAGTCCAATATATTGTTGCCATTACCACTTTGAACAGACTATTATATGTTAAATCAACTAAACATGGCATCCTCTGTGTCCGGCTTATTTCAGTCAACATGAAGTTTTCCAGTTGCATCCATTTGAATGCAAATGGTAGAATTTAATTCTTTTTAGCTGAATAATATTCCATTGTCTACATATAACACATTTTCTTTTTTTTAAAGATTTATTTATTTACTTATTTGAAAGTCAGAGTTACACAAAGAAAGAGAGGCAGAGAGAGAGAGAGGTCTTCCATCCGCTGGTTCACTCCCCAGTTGGCCATCACCAAGAACTTGGGCCATCTTCTACTACTTTCCCAGGTCAGAGCAAAGAGCTGGATTGGAAGTGGAACAGCTGGAACTCGAACCAGCACCCACATCGGATGCAGCCACTGCAGGTGGTAGCTTTACCTGCCATGCCACAGCACCAGGCCCCCACATTTTCTTTATCCATTTATCTGATGATGAACATCTTGGTTGATTCCACATTTTACCTGTTGTGAGTGGTGCTTCTATAAACATGTTGGTACATGTATGTATCTATTTCATACAAGATTTTCACATATTTTGGGGATATATCCAGTAGCAGGATTGCTGGATCATATGGGAAATCTGCTTCTAGTTTTTAAACAAATCTCTCTACTGTTTTCCATACTATTACATTAATTTACATTCCCACCAGTAGTGTATTATAGTTCCCCTTTCTAACATGTCTTCATCTGTATTTTTTTGTTTTCTGTCTTGAGAATAACAGCCATTCTGTCAGGGATGAATTAATATCTCACTGGGATTTTGATTTGCATTTCCCCGATGGCTAGTGATATTGAGCATTTTTTCATAAATTTGTTGGCCATTTGCATTTGTTCTTTTGAGAATATAGTAGTGGTTTTTTGAGTCTTGGACATATTCTGGATACATAGTCTTTGTTGGCTAGGTACAGTCACATGTAAGGTCTCTCCCTTACATGTGGGAGCTAAAATTCAAAAAGGAAAATTAAAAAATGAAAATGAAAAAGGAAAGAATTGCTTGTGTGTATCAGTTTTGGTGCAAAGAAAGTTTTTTCAAACTTTGTATTAGCTCTTTGTCAATCCAATGGTTAAGAATGAAATACTACCATTGTTTTAATGATCTGTGATTATTTTTAAATTTACTGCATTTGAGTGAGATGGTAATCTTATCATTTGATTGTTGTTTATAACCCTTGCTTAAACCTGCCAAACTAGGATCTTTTTAATTTTATTTGTTGAACACTTTATTCCATGGAACATTAAGGCTTTGACTATAATGTAAATTAAAAACATGCTATCTCAAAAAATAAAAAAGGGAATTAGAAAGAGGGGAAAGTGAGGGAGAGAGGGAAGGAAATATTATTTTATTAGATTGTATCTAGTAATTATATTGAATCTGTTCTCCTGTATTAATATCACATTAATACAAGAATTGATGAGAAAAAAGAATGACATCCTTACATGCTAAAATTAAAATTAATAGTTCTTGAGAATTTTGTGCTGTAATGCCTTAACATTTGTTAGAGCATTTCCTTCTTGTGAGTTCTGGTTTGTGTGTATGATCTTAATGTGTTTTATTTTCATTATAAGGATTGTATTACCTATACTTGTCAGAAAATTTTCATCTTTGAAGAATGAAGTATAATAAAAATTCTCCCATGTGTATAGATGGTTCAAAGTAACTTCATGGGATTATACATGTAAGAATCTCATTAAAAAAGCAATTCTAAAAAAGAATTAGAATTCAACAAAACCTCTTTACAGACTATCCAAAGCAAATTAATTAAAGCCAAATATTCAGGGTACATATTGAGGGAAAATTAATGTGTTTTGAACATAAAGTTTGGATTTGAAAGAATTATTTTTACTAAGATATAAAACATTCTGTGTCTGTGATATTTAAATTCCTTAGTGAAGACAAAAGGAATTTTATCAAAAAACATCCATTTTAGAGAGTAGCAGCAGAACGGGAAATGGTAGGAATGAAACTTGAAACACTATATAAACTAGAGTAATGAAATTTAAGAATGTAAATATATAAAGAGAAGTCAGATTTATAATTTTACTGAGATAACAGATTTTAAAAATCAGGCAATAAATTCAAGCAAATGAAAAAAAATATAAAAACAATTTTTGCCTGCTAGCCAAATTAAATAATTAAATATATTAATATATGATTATGTATAAGTGCAATAGTTATTAAATGACATAACCTGAAATAAGCCAAATAGATTTTCCAAGAAGAGAAAGCTCATATTATGCGAGTTATGTACGTGTATGACAGAGGATTGCAAGATGAGAGAAGCAAAGTACAAAGTCATACTGGGAAGAAAAAATTAAATGATAAGGGATGTAAAGAAAAAGTACTGAAAAAGAGAAAAATTCCTTTTATGTGGCATTAACTTCCTGGACTGGTAATGATACAGTATTCTATGCATCTAACATCGATGAAGAATTTCCATAAATTCCTAAAGTACCAATGACAAAGCTTTAACTAATTAATCCAGTTCAAAATATTAATTATATAACTGAGGGGAAAGTTCTGGTAAATAGATTTATCTCTTTAACAGTAAGGAAAAACTCTGTCGCTTTCTTCTAAATGGGAAAAGTTGCAGTTTCATTGTTACATCATTCCTTTGGAGAGCAGGTCCCAAATCTGCCTGATCGTGAAACAAGTATTTCTCTTTGAAATGACCATTATGTTAAGCTATCTTGGCAAAGAGTTCTGGAAGGACATTGAGGAGAAATGGGTTCTTCTGCCATGTCCAGTACCATCTGCCAGTCAGTGATGTAGGTGGGAGGGCATCTGGTGGAGTCAAACAGATACTGGGCCTTCTGTAATCTTGCCCTCTTGGCTTGCCAGTAAATTTGTCCTCTGTCTGGAGATGTGGAAAGGAGAAGTTTCTTCACCTCTCCTTCAGTCTTTATGCTGTGAAAAACTCTTGTAGGTCCTGGCATCTGAGTCACCAAGCAGACTGTACATAGCCACCTGTGGCCCGGAGCGTCACATACTGAGCTGATGATCCTTTTGAATATTCTAACATGTCCTGTACTTTCTGAAGGTGCCTTGCTCTGACACATCCCTGAACTTGCCACTGTATGCCTATTACACAATCCACTGTCTGCTTTTCCATCTACCCTGTAGATAGAGACCCATTCTTTGCCCAAGAACTGCAAAAGGAATCCAGCCTGTACAAACCAGTGAATATCTCTTTTCCCAGTGGTCTTAACCACACATGCTCCCTTCAAAGTGTGCTTTCCTTAGGTATTCATCCCTCAGTCCTGGTGTACCATAACTTTCCTTATCATTACTTTTATATATTAATAATTTTATATTACCCTTCTCTTGTTCAACCAATTGTGTGGCTCCTATCTCCTGAACGAACCCACATTGCCATTCAGGGATTTAATCTTATATGAGAATTATTTATGCAATACCTGTAAGATTTGTTTTGTTCCTGCTACTGGAGCTTGAAGTCTGTTGACAAGAATTCAGAAAGGAATAATGGATGTAATGAGGGAGAATGAGTCAGGATCCACCAGCATGTGCTGCAGCTTGGTTCTCATGCCCTCTGACCTTGATGATAGGGGTTTCCTGTAGAAATTGGGACCCTTCCAATGCAGTTAGGCACACACATCTAGCCCAAGTGCCGAAGCTTCTTGAAAGGTGGCCTTACTGCAGGCCATCCGCTGTCTTATGCCAGCAAAGTAAGTCAACAGTTAAATGACAATGTGGGTAAACTTCATACATGCCTGATGCTTTTCTTCTATCCTCCAAACCTTGCTCAAGAATCTCTTACAGTTTCCCCTTATCAAATGCAGGGGGCAGAGTGTGATTTTTGGAAGGTTAGTTCAGCCTAGACAAGTTAACACATGACAGCCTTCACAGTCCATCCCTTATCAGCACATTTAAAACTCTCCTTAGACCATCCTTATTCTCCAAAGGAAGTTAGTAGTACTGTCATGCTTCTGTCTCACCTGATAGTGTTATTCCACATGCAGCCAAAAATCTAGAAAACTCCCCCAGAATACGTATAATTCATCTTTTTTTGTGAGAATTATCATTGTCATCATTTTTTGTCATGATGTTCTTTCCCTGACTTATCTAACACTATCCTCTTGACATTAAACAATATAAAAGATAACCAAAGGAAGACACTAGTTAAAGTAGTAAGAACAAATTTTCTTCAGCGATATCTGTTATAATACAGAAGAGAGATTAGCCTAAAGAAAATCAAACTTCAAGAAAAAAAAAAAAGCAGGAAACTTTAAAAGCTGAGATCTACAAGTGGAAAGACATAGAAAGCTGGAAAGGGGTATTGGTCCTGAGATGAGGCCATCTGGATGTGTTCTTAGGTGTGCATCCAGAGAGGAATAAACTTCTAGCCTGTATGTTTATAATAGGAGGTGGTGGTATAAGTTGAAGCACTGCACTAGCCAAAGTTAGACATAATTCTTCTGAGAGTGAGTGTCTCAAATTTGCATTTCAAAGAGAGGGCTTTGGGGCTGCCTTTGAAGAAACAATTCTGGGTGATGGAAGATTTACATCTCTAAAGGAGCAGAGCTTTCTAAAATAACTGCTCTGATCAGGGAGCCTATCATCAAGTGTTAGCTGGAACAAACTGTAAATTTTTAAACACCACTGAACTTTCTCAGGCAGCCATTCTAAAGGAAGATGGTGCCATGCTAAGGACAATGGCCTTAAGCTGCTAACAGTCATGATTACACTAAATCAAATCTTTCAATAAGGGGTTTGAATGGAGTCATTATGTACTGGGTGTATTTTTGTAGTTATCAATGCTAGCGTATAAAGCTAATTGCTATTAACAAATATTATGGTACACGATAAGCTGATGAAATAAATGAAGAAAACAAAAATATTTGACACATATATAAACATATTCTTGAGAAAGCTGTGAAGTAGTGCTCTTATTCACAGTCTTCATTTCTGTAGCTTGCCTTGCGACTGCAGGGCGTGGTCATAATCACTTTCTGCCTTTATACTTTCTGCGTTTCTTTCTGCTCTCAGCAAGTAGCTCAGCTTAGGCCATTGTGCCTTTCTTGACAGTGTGATTGAAAAGTTATTTCTGAAGGGTCTTAACCATTAGCAAGGCTGCCTAAACAGGGTAATTTTCATTTTTGTTAACTTTATTTTTAGTACATAGGAATAGTAAGAAGTGCCTTAGAAAATTTTCTACATTGAGGCACGCTATCCCTTATCTGTACTGTGTAAAATAAACCCGTTTTCTCCTTGATAGGATCAGTCACTTCACCCAGTACAGTATCATCCTTCTTTGCTGTAATTTCACTGCATGAAGAACTCCAAGCACCCAGATAAAGGTAAGTGGAGCCTTCTCCTCTACTTTCCATTTCTGTTCCTTCATTCTATGTTTTTATATTTTTTTAATTTTAATTAGTTTTTAATAGATTCAATGTGATTTGTAGATACAGTTCTAAGAAAATAATGATATTTCTTTCCTCTCTCCCTTCTCTCTGCCTCTCTCCCTGCCACCCTCCATCCATCTCCCTTTTTCTCTTAGTTTTTGAGATAATATATTTTACATTTACATTACAGTAAATAGGCTTAATACTTCACCAAATAAAAAGTTTAATAAGTAAAAAGCCAAAAGACCCTAGTTTAATGGGAATATGGACAATGGCTATAAACAATGACCATTTCACTCATATACAGTAAATTTTAAAGTAATTACAATCATTAAAGCTATGGCAATAAAACATTCTTAACCATTCATTTGGCAAATGTATAAAACAAACTTTTAGAAAACTATATTCGCAGGGCCGGTGCTGTGGCTTACTTGGTTAATCCTCCGCCTTGCGGTGCTGGCATCCCATATGGGCTTCAGGTTCTAGTCCCATTTGCTCCTTTTCCAGTCCAACTCTCTGCTGTGGCCCGGGAGTGCAGTGGAGGATGGCCCAAGTGTTTGGGCCCCTGCACCCACATGGGAGACCAGGAAGAAGCATCTGGCTCCTCGCTTCAGATCGGTGCAGCGTCGGCCATGGCAGCCATTTGGGGAGTGAACCAACGGAAGGAAGATCTTTCTCTCTGTCACTCTCTCTCACTGTGTATATCTCTACCTGTCAAATAAAAGAAAAAAAAAACTATATTCGCAGCAATTCTAATAGATAATTCTTTCTTCTCTCTCTCTCTCTCTTTCTCTCTCTTTCTCTCTTTAACTTTTAGCTCCCACATATAAGGGAGAATATGCAGTATTTGTCTTACAGGGTCTGACATATTTCACTCAACATGAGGTCCTCCAGTTGTGTCTATTTTGCAGAAAGTGGTAGAATTCCATTTTTTATAGAATAACATTGTGTATATACACCCATATTTTCTTTATCTACTCATCTGATGATGAACACCCTATAAACATGGTGGTGCAGGTATCTCTTTGATACATTGGATTCTAGTCTTTTGGATACATACCCAGTATTAGAATTGCTGGGGCATGTGGTAAGTCTGTTTCTAAAGAAATTGCCACACTGTTTTTCACAGTGACTGCACTAATTTACATTCCCACCAACTGTGCATAAGTGTTCCCCAGCCCCTACAACCTCCCCCAGCATTCGTTCCTCTCTGCCTTTTGGATTTTAACCATTCTGAACAGTGATGAGGTGAAAAATCATTGTGTTTTTGATTTGCATTTCCTTGATGGCTAGTGATGTTGAATGTTTATTCATATATTTGTTGCCCATTTGTATTTCTTCTTTTGAGAACTGTCTATTGAAATCCCTTACTCATTTCTCTACTGGATTGGTTCTTTTTTGTTGAGTTTTTAAAGTTGCTGACATATTTGGAATATTAGTCCTTTGTCAGATAGGTGTTTGCAAATATTTTTAAGTATTCTGTTGGATGTGTCTTTACTCTTGTTTCCTTTGCTGTGTAAAAATGTCTGAGTTTGATAGAGTACCCTTTGCTTAGTTTTGTTCTTGTTGCCTATGCTCTCTGGGTCTTATCCAATAAATCATGACCCACACCAATGTCTTGTAGTTTTTCCCCTATGTTTTCTTCCAGCAACTTCATAGTCTCAGGTCTTAAATTTAGGTCTTTGATCCATCTTGAGTTGGTTTTTAAATATTATGAGAGGTATGGATATAATTTCATTCTTCTATATCTGTACATCAAGTTTTACCAGCACCATTTGTTGAAGAGATTATCCTTACTCCATTGCATGGTCTGTTAAAAATCAGTTGGCTGTAAGTACATGGATTAATTTATGGGTTCTCTATTCTATTCCATTGACCTATATATCAGTTTTTATGCCAGTACCATGCTATCTTAATTACTATAGCTTCGTAGTATGCTTTGAAATTAGGTATTGTGAAGCCTCCAGTTTAATATTTCTTGCTCAGGAACCCTTTGTCTAATCAGGGTCTCTTGTGATTCAATATTAATTTAAGGATTTTTTTTCTTTCTCTGTAAAGAATGCCATTTGTACTTCCATATGGATTGCGTTGAATCTAGGTTGCTTTAGGTAGTATAGACATTTTAGTGATACTGATTCTTCAGATCCATGAACAAGGAATATCTTTCCATTTTTGTATGTGTACTTGATGACATCTTTCATCATCTTTGATAATTATAATTGTAGAGATCTTTCACTTCTTTGGTTAGATTTATTTAGAAATACTTGATTTTGGGGGCTATTTTGAATGGGATTTCTTTTTCTGTAACTTCATCTTTAGTACACAAAAAAGCCAATTTTTTATGTTTTATTTTGTAGCCTGCAACTTTACTGAATTGGTTTTTAATGGAATGTTTAGTTTTTTCATGTACAACATAATGTTATCCACAAACATGAATAACTTTATTCCTCTTTCCAATATTGAAAGCCCTTATTTCTTTCTACCCCTTAGTTGCTCTGGCTAAAGCTTCCAGTACTGTATTGAATAAAAGTGGTGAAAGTGGGTATACTTGTTTTGTTCCAGTTCTGAGAGGAAATGTTTTAACTTTTCCCTGTTCAGTATGATATTCACTGTTGGTTTGTGATATATAGCCTTTATGATTTCAAGGAGTGTTCTTTCTGTATATAATTTTGTGGAGGGTTCATACACAAATTGAATCTTATGAAATGTTTGATGTTGAATCTTATCAAATGCTTTCTCTGCATCTATTGAGATGACTATATGGTTTTTGTTCTTCATTCTATTGATATGATTTATAGTTTTGATTAACTTGTGATTGTTGAACCACCCCTGAATTTCTAGGATAAATTCTACTTGATCATGATATATGAACCTTTTGATGTGGTTTTGTGTAGAGCATGCTGCCTAAGTGTCTCTCAGGGAAGCAAACTTCCCTGGAGTTGGAGGCACTAGCTGCAGTTTCTGGTTTCTGCCAAAACAGGCCTGGTGAGGGGCAGGGAATGGCGCATATATATACACACACACACACACACACAGAGGAATGTGGCAGCCAGAGCAGAAGGAGCTAGTGGGTTTAATTGGTACTTGGTGTTGGAACTAGTAAACTTCTGATAGCAATTGAATGGATCTGTCTGTCATGATATACACCACCATTCTGTTCTCTGTCAAGGATCACCGGACCAGATTCCTTTCTCACATAAAAGCTGTACATCAACTGTGCCTACATGCTTGCTAGACTTGCTGGTACCTTCTAATATTAACTGTCGGCCAGAGCAATCCAGGGAGCACTTTTCAGATGAAGATGTCCATGTTTTGTCTCATTCATTTTTGAAACACCATAGTTATGGATTTGATTTGCTAGTATTTCTTTTTTTTTTTTTTTTTTTTTTTTTTTTGACAGGCAGAGTGGACCGTGAGAGAGAGAGACAGAGAGAAAGGTCTTCCTTTTGCCATTGGTTCACCCTCCAATGGCCACCATGGCCAGCGCACTGTGGCCAGCACACCGCGCTGATCCGATGGCAGGAGCCAGGTGCTTATCCTGGTCTCCCATGGGGTGCAGGGCCCAAGCACTTGGGCCATCCTCCACTGCCCTCCCGGGCCACAGCAGAGAGCTGGCCTGGAAAGGGGGCAACCGGGACAGAATCTGGCGCCCTGACCGGGACTAGAACCCAGTATGCTGGCGCCGCTAGGTGGAGGATTAGCCTATTGAGCCGCGGCGCTGGCCGATTTGCTAGTATTTCATTGAGAATCATTGCATCTAAGTTTATTAAGGATACAGGTCTGTGGTTTGCTTTTTGCATCATGCCTTTGGTTTTAATATCAAAATATTGCTGGCCTCATAAAAAGAGTTTGGCAGAATTCCAACCTGTTCAGTATTTGGAATAGTTTGAAGAGTATTGAAGTTACTTCTTCAAATCTTTTATAGAATTCGGTAGTAAAGACATCAGGCCCTGGACTTTTCCTTGATGGAAGATTTTTAGTTACTACTTCAATCTTGTTTGAGTCTGTTTAGATTGCCTATATCTTATTGATTGAATCTTGTAGGTTATATGAATCCAGAAATTTACCTATTTCTTCTAAGTTTTCCAGTTTATTAGCATATGGTTCTTCATAGGTGTTTCTTATAATCCTTTGTATTTTAGTGGTATCAGTTGTAATGTCTACTTTTTCATCTCTAATTTTATTTATTTCAATATGTTCCATGTTTTCTTTTGTTAGTCTGGCTATAGGTTTATCTATTTTATTTATCTTCTCAAAAAAAAGTCAGCTTTTTGTTTTGTTGATCTTTTGTCTTTCTTGTTTCAATTTCATTTATTTCTACTGTGATCCTTATTATTTCTCACCTCCTGCTGACTTTTGTTTTTCTAAGTCTTCAAGATGCGTCCTTTGATCTTTAATTTGAGACATTTTGCTTTTTTTTAATGTACGCACTGAATGCTATGAACTTCCCTCTTTATACTGCTTTTGGTGTCCCACGAGTTCTAAGAAGTTGTGTTTTCATTTTCATCTATTTCAAGAAAACTTTTTATTTCCTTTTTAATTTCTTCAGTGATCATTCAGTAGCATGTTGTTTATTTTCCAAGTACTCATGAGTATTCTGTTCTTCTTGTTGATTTCTAGTTTTAATTCTTTATGCTCTGACAAGATACCTCGTATGATGTCAGTATTTTTAGATTTGCGGAGACTTGATTTGTGGCCAAATGTGTGGTCTATCCTAGCAAATGTTCCATGTGCTGATAAGAAGAATGTGTATTCTGTAGCTGTTATGTGAAATGTCAGCTAAATGTCTGTTAGATCCATTTGCTCAATTGTATGTTTCAACTCCAGTATATCTTTATTGAATTTCTGTCTGGATGACCTGTCCATTGATGAGAATGGCATGTTGAAGTCACCCACTATTCTTGCGTTGGGGTCTGTATCTCCCTTTAGATCTAATAGTATTTGCTGTATAGACCTGGGTGGTCTTGAATTAAGTGCATATATATTTATGGTTGTTATATCTTCTTGCTGAATTGAACCTTTTATAAAGACATAATGTCCTTCTTTATTTCCCATTCAGTTTTCTGATTTAAAGTCTGCTAATCTGATATCAGGATAGCTACATGTTCTTGCTTTTGATTTACATTTGCCTGGTACATCTTTTTCCAAACCTTCACTTTCAGTCAGTGTGTATCTTTGTTTGTGAAGTGAGTTTCCTGTGGCAGCAGGTAGAGGGGTTGTAGATTTTTATCCATTCAGCCAACCTAAGCCTTTTAGTTGGTGAATTTAATCCATTTACATTCAAGGTGGTATGAACTAAGAACTGTCATTTTCCTAAATGAAAGATCTCTGTGAGTGAGATCCCAGTGGAAAGAACGGGCCATCAAAGAAGGAGGTACCTTTCTCTGAAGGGAGGAGAGAACTTCCACTTTGATTATGGCCTTGTCTAAATAAGATTGGAGTTGGCGAACTCAAGAGGCTTCCATAGCCTTGGCAGCTCATAACAAGAGCCTAGGGTGATTACTGATGTCATAAATAAGAGTGTCAATTGTTAAATCAACAACAGGAGTCACTGTGCACTTACTCCCCATGTAGGATCTCCATCCTTAATGTGTTGTACTATGTGAATTAATGGTATAACTAGTCTTCAAACAGTACTTTATACTTTGTGTTTCTGTGTGGGTGCAAACTGTTGAAATCTTTACTTAGTATATACTAAATTGATCTTCTGTATGTAAAGATAATTGAAAATGAATCTTGATGTGAATGGGATGGGAGAGGGAGTGGGAGATGGGATGGTTGCAAGTGGGAGGGAGGTTATGGGGGGAAGATGCTGCTATAATCCAAAAGTTGTACTTTGGAAATTTATTAAATAAAAGTTAAAAAAATTAAAAAAAAATTTAAAAAAAGAGCTGTCATTTTACTGATTGGATGCTCTCTGAATGAATTTGGTGATGATGTGTTTTCATGTTTACTTCAGAATTTCTTGTAAGGTTGGTCTGGTGGCTATGCATTCTCTGTCTTTGCTTATCTGGAAAATACTTTATTTCTCCTTCACTTAAAGGATAGCTTTTCTGGATATAATATTCTTGGCTGCAAGGGATTTTTTAATTTTATTTTAAGAGCTTGAGTATATTATCCTACTCTCTTCCAACCCGTAGAGTTTTCACTGAGAAATCTGATGTTAATCTTATTTGGTTTTGCTTTATATGTAAGTTGAAAATCATCTCTTAGCAGTCTTTAGGATTTTCTCCAGTTCTTTAACTTTTGACAGTTTGATGACAATATGCCTTAGAGAAGAGCTTTTTCTTGGTTGAGTCTGCTTGCGATTCTTTGAGCTTCTTGTATCTGGATGTTCATATCTCTTTCAAGACCTGAGGAATCTTCAATTTTTATTGCATTTAGCAGATTCTCAATGCCTTTTTCCTTTTCTTCTTCAGGAATACCTGTAATACAAATTTTGGTCATTTAATGATATCCCTTATTTCATGTAGACTTCTTTCATTCTTTTTAATTCTTTTCTCTTCATTTTTGTCTGATTAAGTTATTTCAAAATTCCTGTCCTTGAGGTCGGAAATTCTTTCCTCCTCTTGGTCTATTCTTCTGTGAAAACTCTCAATCTTCTTTCTTATTTCATTGATTGAAGATTCTCCTCCAATATTTATATCTATTTCTTCTTAATGAGTTGTATCTCCTTAGTAATATTTTCATTCATATCAATCATTGATTTCCTTATTTCTTTTTTTTAAAGATTTATTTATTTATTTGAAAGCCAGAGTTACACAGAGAGTGGAGAGGCAGAGTGAGAGGTCTTCCATCCGATGGTTCATTCCCCAGATGGCTGTAACGGCTGAAGCTCTGCCCATCCGAAGCCAGGATCCAGGAGCTTCTTCCGGGTCTCCCACGTGGGTGCAGGGGTCCAAGGACTTGGGCCTTCTTCTACTGCTTTCCCAGGCCATAGCAGAGAGCTGGATCAGAAGTGGAGCAGACAGGACTTGAACCGCCGTCCATGTTGGATGCCAATGCTTCAGTCCAGGGCTTTAACCTGCTGCGCCACAGCGCTGGCCCCTCCTTATTTCTTTAATCTATCTGTATTTTCTTATCTAGTCGAGTTTCCTTATTATCATTTATTTGAATTCTATATCTGTCATTTCATAGGTTTCCTTCAGTTTAGGATCTAATTCTCTAAGATTATTGTATTCTTTTGGAGGTGTCATGCTGCCTTGCTTCTTCATGTGTCCTGTGTCTCCAAGTTGCTTGCTGCCTGTCCATCTAGTGTACTTGTCCCTTTATCTTTATGGAGTGGATTTTATTCTAAAAGAGTTTATGGGGCCAGCGCTGTAGCTCACTTGGCTAATCCTCTGCCTGTGGCACCGGCACCCCAGGTTCTAGTCCCAGTCGGGGCGCCGGATTCTGTCCCGGTTGCTCCTCTTCCAGTCCAACTCTCTGCTATGGCCCAGGAGTGCAGTGGAGGATGGCCCAAGTGCTTGGACCCTGCACTTTAATGGGAGACCAGGAGGAAGCACCTGGCTCTTGGCTTCAGATCAGCGCAGCGCGCTGGCCGTAGTTTAGGGAGTGAACCAATGGAAAGCAAGCCTGTTGGAATGCAAGGCCTCAATTAACTTGTTGCTTTGGCTTTGGTTCAAGGTAGCCTAGTAGTATGGTCACTGAGTTAGTTCTTTTGTCTTAATCAATGTCAGCAATGTCTGCAATTGACACAGTGGTCTAGTCTGCTGTTGTTCGTAGGAATAGAAGTGTGGCTTTGAGATGAACATGGGTCTCCTTGGGTACGTATCTTTGTTCAACAGAGAGTTTGGTGTCAATCTCCCTGGTGATTGTGATGGCAGGGCCTTGTTTTTGGTGCTGAAGGAGACAAGATTGGCTGTCCCCTTGTGCGGAATTATGTCAGGATTTGTTGCACCAATTTCCATGGCTCTAGGAATGTATGATACAGATGGACCCTTTCTCAGGTCCTGCTAGTAAAGTCCAACTGGTATTGGAGCTTATCATACCAACAACCCTAGTTAGGGCTAGGGGATGTGAACTGAAGCCTGTTCCAGTCCAACAGGGTTATCATAAGGTGTACAGGAGATTTTACTCTGGAGGGCATGAGTCCACGTAGGTAGAATTCAGGTCGGTTCTTCCCTGTGTTCACCGGATAGATTCCAGTGGCACTGAGAAATTTAGAATGAATCATACAGTCCTGGTACTGCAGGGTATAGTGGGTATACAGTTCTGGTGTTGCTGTGTATAGATCATTACCTAAATCTCCCAGCTGATAGCAGATTTTCTTTAATGGCCTACTTCTGGTGTTAGCCCTCAGAAGCTAAGGTGAATTCCCCTGCTCAATGTAGAGTGTGTGGGCATAGCTCTGGGGCTAATGCCCCAAAACTCCCACAGTTGCAGGATGAAGGGAATCTGTCTTTTGCCCCACATATTGCCCTAATTCTGACTATGATGCTGGTAGGAGCAGAATAGAGGTGCAGTGTGTGACTTTTCACTGCAGAGTATGATACTCCGCGTAGGTTGGGGAGGGGAGAAAACAATGTAGATTTCCTGCTCCAAGCCCAGCAGTTTTTCAGACTCCAGTCAGCTCTCCACGGTGAAGTAAGTTGGTAGGTGACTGTGGAATTCCCTCTCAGCTGAAATTGTATAGGGCTGGACACAGCAGTTTCTTCTTACCTTGACGTGGTAAGATGGCAGCTCACAGCTGGCAGCTGGCTGTGCTACAGAGCTTGCTGCAGCAGTATCATTGTCAGATTCTATATTTTAAAAGGTTAATTAGAAACACAGAAAATTAAATTAAATATACCCCAAACAAATTTCAACAAAGGCATATTACAATGTATGGTTTGAAAAAATTTTTCAATAGGATTACCAGCAGAGAAGATATTATAAAACAAAATATTAGTAGAGTTGAAAATATAGTAATAGAAACTATTGGAAACAAAATAAAGATCATAAAGAAAATAGAATTTAATATAAAATGAATATATCATCAGTGATCTGTTACAAATTTTTGCAACCTAATACATGTATAATTAGTTCACAGAGAATATGATAAATAAGATAACTAAAGAAGCAATAGGGAATTTTTCCAAATTTGTCAAATATTATAAAAGCTACATATGTTAGCTCAGTGAACCTCAAGTGTGAAAATATGAAGCAAGTATACCAATGTGTATATTAAACCAAACAAAATCTGATAATGAAAATAGAAGAGAAACCAGAGAGATTTCTGGTTGAATTTAAATGAAAACTTATGATAAATATTTACAAGCAAATAAGTTAAACATAAAGATATGCAATAACATATGACACACTAATAGTAATCAAAAGTATGTTGGAGGCTGGCTGATCCTCTGCCTGTAGCGCCGGCACACCGGGTTCTAGTCCCGGTCGGGGGGCCGGATTCTGTCCCTGTTGCTTCTCTTCCAGTCCAGCTCTCTGCTGTGGCCCGGGAAGGCAGTGGAGGATGGCCCAAGTGCTTGGGCTCTGCACCCCATGGGAGACCAGGAGAAGCACCTGTCTCCTGCCTTCGGATCAGCCCCGTGGGCCGGCCACAGCACGCCGGCCGCGGTGGCCATTGGAGGGTGAACCAACGGAAAAGGAAGACCTTTCTCTCTGTCTCTCTCTCTCACTGTCCACTCTGCCTGTCAAAAAATAAAAATTAAAAAAAAAAAACTAAAAAAGTATGTTGGAGTAGTTGTAATTCACACAAAGTTGATTTCTGGGTAAGGAAGATTATCAGGATCAAGAATATAGTAAAATGATGAGAGTCGATCTTTCAGAAAAAGCCTTACTCTTCCAACCGTACTTTTACCTAGCAATTGTTTTAAACACATCACCTGAAGTGAGGTATAATGAAGTCAGACACATATCAAAACAGAAACTGAAAAAAATATTATAGCTTGTTATACCCATAGTTCCCTGAGGCAGTCACAGTAGGCCATAAGGGTCAAGACAGGTTTCTGCAGAAGGGAAGGGCCAGACAGAGCAAGCAAGCTTGGGGCTGGGATAGCTTGCATGGCCTCTGCAGGTGCTGGGGGATAGGGGATGGCCTTGAGACAATTAGGGCTGGTGTATAGTGGCCCAGTGCATGAGCACCTGACATGGTCAGGAGTGTGAACTTAGCTGTTAAGAAATATTGGCGAGCCTTAACCATGGTTTCAGCACTGAGTCAAGACAGCATCTTAAAAGAATATATCACACCAGTGTCAAAATACGTGAGATAAAAACTGACAGAAATGAAAAAAGAAATAGATAAATGCAGAACTACAGTGGGAAATTTCAATGACATCTCAACAATTGATAAATCAAGCAGGGAGAAAAACAGTCAGAATATAGCTGATCTGTGCAGCGCTATGTATCAATTTGACCTAATTGATATTTATAGAATAAATGCCAAACAACAACAGCAGAAAACACATTTTTCTCAAGCTTCACTCAGAACATTCACCAAGATAGACCATGCTTTGGGACATGATATATACCTTAACAAACAAAATAATAGATATCACACAAAACACATTTAAGATGCTAACAGAGGTGGGCATTGTGCTACAGTAGTTAAGACACCCCTGGGGACATACACGTCTCATATCAGAATGCTTGGGGTTGAGCCCTAATTCCTCTGCCTCTGATCCAGCTTCTTGCCTATGTGCTTCCTGTGAGGCAGCAGTTGATGGCTCAAATACGTGGGTACCTGTGACACATGTGGGAAGCCTGGGTGGGGTTTCAGAATCTTGGATTCAGCCTGGCTCACATGTGGCTGTTGTTGGTATATAGTAGGTTAGCCAATGAATAGAAGATTCTCCTCCCCCTCTCTCTCTCTTTCTTTCCTCCCTTTCTCTCTACCTTTCAAATACATGAATAAAATTAAAAATCGGAGTGTAAGTAAATTTGAAACCAGTAACAGAAAAACAGATGAAAACTTCTCATGTACCTGTAATTGAAAATTGTTCCGGGCCAACGCCACAGCTCACTAGGCTAATATTCCGCCTTGCAGCACCGGCACACCAGGTTCTAGTCCCGGTCGGGGCACCGGATTCTGTCCCGGTTGCCCCTCTTCCAGGCCAGCTCTCTGCTGTGGCCCGGGATGGCAGTGGAGGATGGCCCAAGTGCTTGGGCCCTGCACCCATGGGAGACCAGGATAAGTACCTGGCTCCTGCCATCAGATCAGCGCTGTGCGCCGGCCGCAGCGTGCCAGCCGAGGCAGCCATTGGAGGGTGAACCAACGGCAAAGGAAGACCTTTCTCTCTGTCTCTCTCTCTCTCACTGTCCACTCTGCTTGTCAAAAAAAAAAAAAAAAGAAGAAGAAGAAGAAGAAGAAAATTGTTCCACACACTTATAAATAACCTATGAATAAAATGCAATGTGTGAAGGGAAGCTAAAATTTATTCATAACTAAATGAAGCTGTGAATCTAACATCAAGTTTTTCTTAAATGCTGCCAAATAAGTGCTAGGAGGTACACAAAAAAATTAAATGTATATTTTAGAAAAATAAAAGGATATCAAATCAGTGACTCCAGCTTATATTTAGGACCCTGAATAAAGGTGAGTTAAATTTAAATCAAACAGAAAGAAGGTAATCAAATTAATGCAGAAATAAATAAAGTCAAAAACAGGACATATACTTCATAAAAAATAAAAATATTGTTTTTTGAAAATAAAAATTAAGTCTCTAGGCAGAGTAATTAAGAAAAAATAAAGTAGAGAAGAGGTACATGACTAATGGTAAACATAAAAGAATAGTCACAACGATTAATAAAATAAAATAATATACGATTAACTCTATGCTCCTAACTTAATAACAGATATAATGGACTGACATATTGAAAGAGAAAAAGTGCCAAGAAAGAATAAACAACCTAGATACCGCTATAACTGTTCAAAACATTGAATTCATTACTAAGTGCATTTCAAAAGCAAAAAATGAAACAATTAAACCTTAAGCCAAATGGTTTATTAGTAAATATTTGAGAAATAAAATACTTGAGAAAAATACTTAAGAAAAAAATCAATTTTAAGGACTTTTTAAAGGTAGAGCAACAGAAAGGAAAAAGGAGGGGTTCAGGGGAGAGACAGAGAAATATTCGCTCTGCTGGTTCAGTCCTCAAATGGCCACAAAGGTTGGGGTTCATCCAGGCAGAAACCAGAAGCCCAGAGGTCCAGCTGGGTCTGCCTTGTGATTGACAAGATTCCAAGCACTTGGGCATCTTCTGTTTTCCAAGGCTCATGAGCAGGGAGCTGGTTTGGAAGAGCAGTGGCCAGTTCTTGCACTGGTGCTCCAGTTATGGGATGCCAGCATCACACCTGACTTAAGACACTACATCACAATGCCAGCCCCAGAAATAAATCATATTTAAAGAAGAAGCCACATCACTTCCACTTATCTTTCAAAACAATAAAAGTGAAGGGGACACTATGCAACCCATTTTATAAGGCCAGCATTGTTTTAATTTCACACCAGATAAAAGAATTACAAGAAAATATTTTAGCAAAACATAGGCAAATTACGTCTAACAATATACATACATAAAAAGGATAATTCATCATCAAATTTAGTGCATGCAAGGAATGCAAGGCTTATTCAACAGCCATAAATCAAGGAATGCCATATATCATTACAAGAAAAATATCAAGAGTTTCTGGAAGGCTTTCATGGTTTAAAGGAAAAGAATTGAGACAATGACCTGCTAAAAACAAGAGCCTTAAAACACATCCAGGTCCTCAATTGGTTCTCATGAGAACTACATTTTAAAGGACTTATGAGCTGTAGACAGAACAAATCTCACAACCCTATCAACCTAGTTTTCAACTGGATTCATGTGACTGTCCTGTATTCTAGCCACCTAGGAGAGTAAAGGCAATACTAGAGAGAGATAACACTGTCCAAAGACACTAATTAATATTTTAGTTTCTCACACATAAAGCTTATTAGTTTGGTATTCAAATCAAAATATTGCCTGTCAAGAAATTTTTAAAAAAGTATTGAAGAAAAATGCTGGGAGAAGGACCATGATTTTTCAAGTGACAGACAGCTATAGCATCAAACTCAAAAACTAATGGGTAATATCCACAAGAAAAGTGGATGGTAAATAGTTCTCCAATGAATTCCAAAATATATGTCACTGGGCACAAATTACTAACCACAACTAAAACTGCAAATTGTCAGCATCTATGCAAAAAGAATCAGAAGAAACAACTGTGAACCCAATAATTAAAAAGGTATTCACTGTAGAGATCAATGTGCCAACTTGGAAACAGCAGGTGAAGCTGGAAGACATTTTCCATGTTCCAATAATGGCTGAATACAAGATCTCTGCAGAAAGATGTGAAGGAGTAGCAGCCAACGATGAGGAAAGTCTGGCTCATGGGCCATATAAGGCCAGAAATCATTTGTTCTGGCCCTGCCAAGGCAATTGTAGGTGGGACTTGAAATTTATATTCAATGATTTTGTATGGCCTCTGGATGATTGTTATAAATGACCCTTTTCATTTAAAAAAAGTTCCCCACCCTGAAAATTGTCACAAATTATTTTCTAGGAAAGAAAATCCTACTGAGATACAATCCAATTTAGACATAATGGGGGTCTATAAAGACAAAAGAAAAAGCAGGCCCTGATAAATTGGGAAAGGGAGTTAAATATAGTAACACCCTATGGCTCACAAATTACACCCCTAACCAGGGGTGTAATACATGCAGGCATCAAAATGTTCATAATACAATGCATGCATCAAAATGTTCATAGCAGTAATATTTGTAGCACCTCAAGCTGGAAACTACTCAATTGTCACTCAATCACAGATTAGATAAGCAAACTATGGTGTAGTAAAGTAAGCTTTAGGTAAACTAATAAATGTAGGTAAACAATGGCTATAATTTACTATTGTGAGGAATGATAATAATAATATGAACACAGATGCTCTTTGCAGTTTTATTGATAATTATAAAAACTGCAAATGACTATTTTAGGTACCAACTACTCTGCTTCAGATTTAGCTTTATGCTAATGTGTGTAAATTGACAAAATGTTTAAAATTGGTAAAACAGATAAAATGGGAGAGAAAGAAATAGAGAAACTGAAACATACTATTAATACATTAAAAGAATAAAAATGCTTTTCTTGGATATAGCATGTTGGCACAGTGGATTAAACCTCTATCTGCAGCACTGGCATTCCATGTGAGCACCAATTCCAGTCCCTGTTGCTCCATTTTCTTATCTAGCTCCTTGCCAAGTGCTCGGATACCTGCAACACACGTCAGAGACGCAGATGGAATTCCAGACTCCTGGATTCAATCTGACCAAGCCCTTGCTGTTATAGCCATTTGGGGAATGAACTAGCAAATGGAAGATCTCTGTCTCTCCCCTTCTCTCTCTGTATCTCTGCTTTTTAAATAAATAAATAAATTTAAATTTTAACTGAAAAGTGATCCCTGTTAGGAATTTGGAAAACATTATGCTGAGTGAAATAAGCCAATCCCAAAGGGACAAATACCACATGTTCTTCCTGATAGGTGACAACTAACTGAGCACCAAAAAGGAAACCTGTTAAAGTGAAATAAACACTATGAGAAATGGTGACTTGATTAGCCCTCACCCTGACTGTTGATGAGCAACTTGATATGTTATCCCTCTTAGTATTTTTTTTGTTTATTCTACTTAATACTTTTGGTTGAATACTGTAATCAATACACAATTCTTCTTAAGTGCTGAAACTTAACTGAAAAGTGATCGCTGTTAAATATAAGAGTGGGAATGAGAGAGGGAAGAGATGTGCAATTCGGGACATGTTCAAGCCAACTTACCTCAAACGGTAGAGTTAGAAACATACAATGGGATTACAATTCAATCCCATCGAGGTGGCATGTACCAATGCCATCTCACTAGTCCCAGTGATCAATTTCTGTTCACAATTGATCATGATAGGACTAAGAACCAAAGGGATCACAGAAACAAGAATAGTGTCTGCAAATACTAGCTGATAGAATCAAAAAGGGAGAGAACGATCCAACATGGGAAGTGAGATACACAGCAGACCCATAGAATGGCAGATGTCCTAAAGAGCACTCTGGCCTCAGAATCAGCCCTTAAGGCATGCGGATCCGGCTGAAAAGCCCATGAGAGTATTGCAGGCATGGAAAGCCAAGACACTCTGGGGGAAAAAACAAACAAACAAACAAACAAACAAACAAAAAAACCTAAATGAAAGATCTCCGTGAGTGGATCCCAGTGGAAAGAACAGGTCTTCAAAGAAGGAGGTATCTTTCTCTGAAGGGAGGAGAGAACTTCCACTTTGACCATGGCCTTGTCTAAATATGATCAGAGTCGGTGAACTCAGGGGGCTTCCATAGCCTTGGCAGCTCATGACAAGAGCCTATGGTGATTACTGATGCCATAAACAAGAGTGTCAATTTGTTAAGTCAACAACAGGAGTCACTGTGCACTTACTCCTCATGTAGGATCTTTGTCCTTAGTGTGCTGTACATTGAGATTTAATGCTATAACTAGTACTCAAGCAGTATTTTTCACTTTGTGTTTCTGTGTGGGAGCAAACTGTTGAAATCTTTACTTAATGTATGCTAAACTGATCTTCTGTATATAAAGAGAATCGAGAATGAATCTTGATGTGAATGGAAGGGGAGAGGGAGTGGGAAAGGGGAGGGTTGCGGGTGGGAGGGACGTTATTGGGGGGAAGCCATTGTAATCCAATATTCTGTACTTTGGAAATTTATATTCATTAAATAAAAGTTAAAATAAATAAATAAATAAATAATTTTTATAAAAATATTTTTCTTATGACTGTGAAGATTTTGAATGCTTTTTTCCTAATTGTTTAGATTTTCATTGTTTTTTTTATGGTCAGAAATAAGCTTCTACTTAAAACACAGCAGGGGAGTTTATAGAAAAGATCTTATTGACAAATAAGTCTAAACCAGTTCAGAAATCTTGCCTTGTGCCAACCTTTAATTATATCAAGGAAACAAGCAGTAAGAATGCAGAAAAGGTGGGGAGACAGAACACATCCCCCATGGCCCTCTAACTGCTGCAGGGTTATGCATGAACAGCAACTCTCACAGCAGGCATAACTAAGGTAATGAAATAAATTCATTTTCTAGCATAAAATTTTTCAGCCTATGTGACATTTTCCAGAAAACCATGCATTATAAATACATAGATTCTAGGATCGTTTACCACAATTTGTCCTAAACCAGAAATATTCTGTTTAGAATATTAGATAGATAAGGACTCTCCTCCTACTAAATATCATTATGCTATTTACCAAGAGGTAAATAGCATATTTGCAAGAAAATGAATCAAGTTTATCTGTTTTTCTTTCCCTGTAAGCATCACCCTAATGTCAGTAGAAAAATGAAGAACAGGCCAAGCATTTTAACTCGTTTTCCCTTAGTTAGCTTTCTGCTGGTGCCTTTCCTCTCTTACTCTTAAAAATGTTTTACTGTGGACTGATGTTGAGGCTGTGTCCAGAGGCAGTGGTGGCTTTTACCTGCCTACCTAGTTCTTATAGCTCACATGTTGATCCACTGCTGTGGAGGTTCAATTTCCAGATGTGACTGGCATTCCAATTAGATCACTTTGTGACAAGCTTTCCCCTGGTGCTGTGACCATCATCAACACCTCCTCATGAGATCAGTGTAGTGAGCCCTGGTTAGGCAGCCATCCATGTGCAATCACTGGACATCATCTCTCACAGCCTGCTTGCTGAGGACATCGGAACTCAAAATGATTCTTTCTCAATGGCCAATCTTTTTTCTTCATTGTGCTGCTCTCCAATGACTACCACAAGGAGTAAGAGGCTGACAGTGAACAAATATAGCTTATGGCAATGACAGATTTATGAACAAGTGAAAAGAGGAATTGACGTTGATTTAGGTATCAGGGAAGACTTCGAGTGAAAGGAGAATGTACCTTTTGTGATTATACAATTTCTCTGAAAGCCATCTGTCCAGCAGTTTACTCAGGTAACCTGCATTGTGATAGGATGAATTTGGTTTCTCAAAAAAAAAAAAAAAATTCAATGTTCTAACCCCGAGTACCTTGCATATGACCTTCATTGGAAATAAAGGCTTAGAAGATACAATCAAGTTAAGATGAGATCATCAGGGTGCGTCTTAATCCAATAAGACAGATGTCTTTGAAAGAGGAAAAGGCCATGTGGAGGCAGACATAGAACAAAGACTGTGTGATACCAAGGAAGATATTAGAGTGATGTAGTTGAAAGTTAAGGAATGCAAAGGATTGATGGCTTCCACTAGAAGCTAGGAAGGGATAAGAGAGGATTCTCTGCATAGTACCAGAGAGAGTATGGCCCTGATAAACAACTTGACCTCAGAGCTCTGGCCTCCAGAACTATACAGGAACACATTTCCATTGTGATTGGCATCACCCAGCCGTAGTAATTTTTTATGGCAGAACTGAGGAACTTGTACATAGACTGACCATGGAATTTAAGCCTTTAGGGTAATTTTATAATGCTGCAGAGAAGAAAAGTATCAAGGATAACCAAAATTCTGAGTGGAGAGCAAATCAAATAACAACACAGTATCCAGACTACTCAAAAATCTGATAGAAATCAAACTCAAGGTCATGAAGGCGATCATTAATTCTTAAGAGGGAGGTATGATTACTATAAAGGAGACAACCAAGTCCTGGATACACATCATCCAACTAGCAGGGACACAACATCCCATACGTGTGAGGTAAGGTTGTGCACAGGGATTCTGTCTGAGGCAGTCGTGTGGATTCCAGCAACGTGGAACTCCCAGGAGAGAAAAACACTGCTAGAAGAAATCCGTTAAGGCAGGATTACATTCAGTATTCAGGTGGCAAATACTGCCAGCTTGCCCTGAGTGGCCTAAGAGATTCATTCTCACTTTCAGAGGTTGGGAATGAGGGAAGCTGTGTTTCCTTCACCTTACATATCTGTCACATATGGAAAACTGGAGTTGATAAATGTGTCCCAGAAATCTAACTGAATTGTAATCACAGGCTTTGTAAGATGATGTTACCCCACCATTTCTAAGGAAAAAAACTCAAATCAAGGGCAGTGTCTTAAGTGTCTAGCATGGTGCCTGACACATAACATTTGTTTGATGAATGTTCACTGATTTCATGGGGACTTCTGCCAACTTGAGCACTCAGCTACTACATACACGAAACAGAAATCTGGGAGAACAACCTATTGATTTATTTACCCTTGCTTTGCCATTTTAAATTAAACCTAGTGCATTCACAAAGAAACTACCCTGACCATATCTATCTGGTATGCAATTCAGATTAATTGCTGCAGGCATTCAGGAGTCCTGGCATTGTTTGTATTTTGGTAAGCAAAACCAGGAGAATTTATTTTTGGCCATCTACATCAATCTCTATTTGGACAACTAACACTATAAATCCCTACTGTCAAAATGGTCGATGTGATTTGGTAACACACAGAGTCAGTGATTACCTGGCTTTATATTTCCTCTGGGTTTTGTGCTTTTGATACTATCACCTGCATCTTTTGATTGCAAGCATTTGGGGCATTGAGCCAGTTCCCATTTCACTACATAAAGCTGATCTGAGCATGCAGAAACCATACCAATCAGCAGTTTTTAGAATACGAAACAATTTGCAAGGCCTTGAAAGATAAATGGCAATGAGGAAATGCATTGTACTGTGCTTTTAAAGTGAAATTTCAGCAATAACTTCCTTTATAAGAATGGTGAACATGCATGCTGGTTTGCCTGGGAGTGTACTGGTTTACACCAGATGCCCTATTGTAGTTATTAATAGCATTCACTTTCCACCCTAAATTTCCCATTTGATGGTAAATTATATGACCAACATACTTAATTGCAGCTGCATTTTTTTGAGGTTCTATAAGCAGACAGATTTTAGCAGCCTGAAAGGAATTCCATGCAAATATTTGGATCCCTCTGGAAGTGGCAGGGCAGAAGACATACAGCATACATAACACAGGTTCCACCAAGGGGAAAATGTGTCAGGGAGAGTGGGATGGTTCATGAACAAAGGACAAGCAAAAATAAACCCAGGCAGAAAGGAGAAAAGATGGACTAGAAATCTAGAAATCATAAAATGGTTAAAAAGCATTGTGGTAATAAAAGGAATAACAGATTTCAAAAATAGAAATTCACAAAAATGCAAGGCCAAGTGTTTATATAAGCTGTGTTTATTGCTTATCTTCTATGTGCCTGAACATGGGCTTAATGATTTATGTGAAGAAAACTGTATAAAAACTTCATGTAAATCTTATCTATGTTAAAAATGGACACTCTTAGAGACAGGTAATCTTCTGACTGTGTTAGATGGTGGGATCAGTTTATGAAGCTAGATCCACCTACCTATCAAAACCCTGCTCTCATAAATGTGGTGCTTAATGGCATTTCTCTAGACTCCAAGATTGACAGCTGCCAACTCTAAGGTCTTACACTATGTGTTATAGGATGACTGGCAAAATCCCATAGGATTTTGAGAGAAGCTCAGAGAAGAAAATTGAAGCAAAGAAACCACAGTAATTTTCCCAAGGTCTCATTGGAACAAGTATAGGACTAGGTACAAGGGGTTTTCATTTAATAATAATGTTTCTGCAGTGGGTATTTGTTGAGATTTTTAAGGTGATACTTGGTACATCTACAACTCACATTGGAGTTCCTGGGTTTAAGTCCCATCTCTGCTTATGATTCCAGCTTCCCTCTAAAGTGCACTCTGGAAGGCAGCGGTGACTGCTGAAGTATTTGGGTCCCTGCCCCCATTGTAGGAGATTAAGTTCCTGGCTCCTGATTCCACCTATTGCAACCATTTGAAGTTGAACTCTATCTTTACGTCTGTTTCTGTTTCTCCTTCTCTCGCAAATAAAATAAATATTTAAAAAGACAACTTAGGCATTTACAAAAACAAACTTGTACATAATCATGAAAAATACTTCCTTTTAAAAGTTGTTATTTATTTATTCAAGAGACAGAGTTATAGATGTAGAGAGGGAGAGACAAAATTTGTCTTCCATCCACTGGTCCACTCCCCAAATGGCCACAACGGCCAGAGCTGTGCCAATCCAAAGCCAGGAGCCAGGAGCTTCTTCCAGGTCTCCCATGTGGATGCAGGTGCCCAAGCACGTGGACCATCTTCTACTGCTTTCCCAAGCCATAACAGAGAGCTGGATCAGCGTAAGAGCAGCCAGGACATGAACCAGTGCCCATATGGGATGCTGGTACTGAAGGCAGAGGCTTAGCCTACTACACCACCACACCAGTTCCCATGAAAAGTACTGTTCCCTCAACAGTAAACAATAAAAGAAAGCATAACTTAAAATATGTATTTTTAGCCACAGTATTAGAATTACATTGCAAACAGTTTATTCACTAAAGTTATAGTGGAGAAATCCTATTCTAAATATTGATTGAAAGAGTTTTAAAATTTATGTCTATGATTAATATTTTTCAATATATATAATAAAAACACAAATATTTTCAAGGTCATTTATTCCTTGACTACTGTGCATTGTCTTTGAGTCTAGGTAAAAATTGCTTTTGAAGTTGTCCTGTTTTTCCAGGACTCATGTGAAGTCTGTCTTCACTCGGTTTCTAGTTTGTTTAGTGAACTTCTCTGGCTCTGTTATATTCATAGGTGCTTTCTCAACAGTACAGAAATCATCTGCCAATAGTATATTGTGAATATTTCTTCTCAAGAAAACTCAGAATTTTTTCACAAAGCAAAGTGTGTAGCTCTAAGAAGACTTTTGAACATGAAAATGGTTCCCACTGGAGAAAATAATAACTTAGTTAACAGCAGGAATTTGTGTGACCCTAGCATCTGCAAAAGGAAGACTCCCTTCCTTCCAAAAGCTCAGAAAACATATTAGCTAAAATGTCCAGCCATTAAGAGACACTGCTGATGACACTGATAGAGCCTCTGGTCTTCCTAGAGGTGACAGAAGGAGTCCCTACCTTTTACTTATTGCCACAGCTGATTATTTAACAGATCTTTACAGATCTGCTTCATTCAATGAACACAGTCATCATGCTTGTCAGAAGCATTGCAGCATTCTCTTAATTGTTCTGCCTGTATCTCTTCTGTCAACAAACTTTTTCCATAAAAGATCAAATAGCAAGAATTTTTGGCATTTTAGGCCATCTGTTTTTAATCACAACTTCTCAAATCTGCTGTAATAGCAGGAATACAGCCTTGTCAATATGTAAATGTATAGATGACTGTGTTCTAATAAAACTTTATTTACAAAGGAACAAAAGCCAGAGATTCATAGTTTGATGATCTACAATTGTGTTAAGCTGTGTTTCTTCTCTAAAAGCAAACACAAAAACAAGCCAAGATAATATTTCATGGCTTAGAAGAAGTCTCATATTTGGTGCAGGTCTTTCACCCCTCATCCCCCGATATTCTCACTCAAGTAAGCTATAATACATTTCCTCTTTACTCCTAATTGTTGCCCAAACACAGATGTTCAGTATTTTTAAAGAACTTTCATATGTTTCTTCTTTTGCTGTAATGACTATATTTTTATACATATTGGTCTTACTCATCAATCAAGCCTAATTATAAATTGTTCTTTGGGGATATTCCTAACCTTCCTCTCTCCTTCACTGAGCACTCAAAACACTTTGTTGTATGTTCTTTATTTGTTGCTGTGCTACATTCTGGTTTTGTTTGGATCTGGAATCACCCTCTAAATCAGCTTCTTTACAAATTAGAAAATAATTCTCTTTGACTTCACAACATTAGTATGAGATCTTCATAATGCAATTAATTCAATTAGTCAGTGATTCTGCAAATATACATTGAGCTCCTATTAAGTAGAGACATTTTCAAGGACTTAGAAATACAGTAGTAGACAAATAGAATTTCTGTTCTCTGGGAGCTTATAGTCTAGTGACAAGGAGACAAATAACAATCAAGGAAACAAAAATGTAGCATTTCAGATTGTGTTCAAAATAATCATAATAAGGTAGTATAAAGAAGGAGAATCACTTTCTTAAAAAAAGAGTTTTCATTGTTAATTGATACATGAACATACCTGAATGAAGTGGGAAATCAGTTCAGCAATATTATCAATGTTGCATAAATGAATGAATTATAGGAACAGCTGCATTAAAGTGTTTCTTGGTTTTCTGCATGTGTTTAGCTAATTTTTCTTCAGGCTTCTGCTTAACTCCTATCGAGGTACTAAGCCAGTTAGTTAATTGTTTGGGGAAGGATCTTCAGTACACCTCAGTGATAAACATCTATCAGTTAGAGAAAAGCAGTGTGGCCATGGAGAGTGTTTCTCCCTAGTAGGAGAAGAACAAACTCCTTCCCTTCCCACAAGAGAAGTATTAGAATTCTGGAGCCATAAATGAAATTTAACCCTTTCTCTTCAACTGCTCTCTGAGTTTTATTAAGTTAGACCTCGATTTTCATGAAACAAGCCTAATTAATTCTTGAGCTATGCTCTGATAACATTTTTATAATCTGCTATTATAACACTTAGTACATTGTTTTAAAGTTAATTGCTTATACATATATCTCATCCATAATGTGGGAGCTCTTCCAAAGAACACATTTCATCTTACTCACTTAGAACATTTATCAGGATGCCTTACACAGAGTTGCCATTAAATAAGTGTTTGTCAAATTAAACTGACGATTTGCCAGTTCCAGATTTTCTCTACACCTGCCACAACATTGAGCAAAAAATTAAATCCAGTAGAGAAAATTATTTTCATTTTCTTGTAAGAATCTCTTGAAATATAGCACTTTGTTAAGGACTGTTTTCAAGTTATTCCTTTTTTGTTTTTCTAAACTAATAGTTTTAACAATGAAAGACTATATATTGAATCTGAGTTGCATACAGTATTATGCTGGTTTATTTTGACACTTCACTTGGAAGTTTGAAATATTTTAGTATTGCCAAGCTTTGGCCACTAAAGAAGCATCTCAATATTCTGAGCTTATTTCAAAGAGGCTGTGTTGCCTTGTCGTTTCTTCCTGCTCTATTAAAAGGATTCTTAATTGAGGAGCCCAATTGGGATGTCTTGATTCTACTTAATTCTGCTTGTAATATATTTGGTAGATTGCTGATGAGAAGAAAGAGAAATCATTAGAGAGAAAAAAGTTAGCTATGTTTTTCTCCTTTTCTTTGCCATCGTAAGACTTCTAGAAATATTTTTTAAAAAGTTTAACTTTCAGACTGGCATAATGAAACTCACTAAAAAGATATATACATAGAATTTCATGTGCATAAACATTCTCTAATTAAATTTTACTGAAAGCACTAATTCAATATTTGTCTGTTTGAAGATGATATATCCTGCTTGATTTCATACTATCTGAACCACTGGGGAATAAAATAATTTTTGAAGACTGTATTCATATCTCTAAGGAATAGTAAAATCATACATTGTGTTTGTATAATTGGCTTCTTCATAGAAGTGAAATGACCAAAAAAAGTATTAAATTCCTGTGTTATAAACAAGTGTGTCTTTTCTCTTGGTGTCACAATAAAGACAGATGTTGAAGAGTCAAAGTCATATTCATTCACCAGGAAAGTTTTGGATATCTGTGCCTAGAGAAGTTTTGTAGTGCAACTGATTCAGATGTAAAGGCATGGACTTCTGAGCCACGCATATTAACAAGAATCGAGAATATTCTCCTGGTCCAAATTAAAAAAAATGGTGACTATATATATTTAACTATTAAGCATGTATCTCAGAACTCACATTTATGGAAAGAAAATGCCCAAGTATGCTCAACACCAAGCCAGACAACTGCAAAACACCTCATAACCATTTTGCTAACCAGATATTGAAACTAAGCAAGCTATAAGGTACTGTAATGAGATACATAACTTGTATTTGAAGATGAGACATCTGAAAATGGAGAGTGACATCAAAAATAGACCATGAGCATTAAGTATGACGATCAAGGATATCAGCCTGAAGTTGTTTCAGGAAATGCTTAAGGTATTTTGGAAGTAAGGAGCAATGAAATTGTGAATAATTGAAACCTTATGAGGTTCAACTTCACGAAGTACAAAATTCTTAAACCTGACTATCTCAATCTGTTTCAGAATTGGTTAACTCAATAGAAAAGATGAAGAAGCAACTAGAGAAATTGCTCTGGAAAGCACACATACATGTATACCATGTACATGTGACTCCTGAAGATTTAATTCTATGGATTTTGAATGCCTAGACTCTCTATATTTGCAACTGATGGGTATACGAGAAAGTTCAATGCTAAGGAAAATAACTGGAAGTTAAGTAACTAGGATGATTTATACCTGGGATTTAGAGATTTTAGAATAACCTGGGGAGGACATTCAAATAGATATTAGAGATGCGTAAAGAAATAAATGAATTAGTAACATTGATAAAACATAAAGGTAAAATGTTAGAGCAAAATGAGACATGTAAATTAACAAAGTAGAAATCTCACAATTGCTTACTATGTATGACTTTTTGTATGTTACTTAATACTCTTCCTCTCAGTTTTGCAATCTGTAAAATAGTATAACTCATGGAGTTGATATGATTTAACTTTGATTAAAGAACTTGTAACAGTGCTTCATTCAACCTAACCAGTCACCACATATTAGCACTTATTACTATCAAAGATGATATAAGTCTGCAATATATGAAAAATGATCAGTTAGCAAAAAGAGCTTTTTGCCTAGATTAAAATATTTTAATGGAAACACTTAAATCAGAAAATGGACAAGGCTGAGGCCAATATAATTATACTGTAATAAGATTGAGGAAATTTCAGAAAACTTGAAGCAAACATGCTCAAAAGTAGAAACTATAAGGAGTTTAGGATACACAGGATTAGTTCAAGAAATTCCAGTATATTACACATATACATAGAGAATACATATAAAGAATAAGAATAATATAAGTGATATAATCATAATGATTTTAAAAATCACATCCAGTTTAAAGATGGATAATAAATTAGCACCTGAACTGCAAACTATCAAAAATATCCAAAATTGCATTAAATAAAAATGCATATAAATAATCAGAAATTAAACTTCATATCATTAACACCACATATTAGAGGACAATGTAGTAATACATTCAGATTACTCAAGTAAATATGAATTATTTTTAAAAGCAGAGTGTATCTAAACAACATCAGGAATAGTTTTGCAACAATTTAGTCAATGCTTTAACAGTATAGTCTCCTGATAGTCTTTTCTGTGGAGCTTATATGGTCCCTTATGGCATACATGCAAAGGCATCAAGAGTCAAGAGATTTTAATGTAGTGGTGAGAGGAAGGGGGCAGACCTGATGAGAAACTTAACATCCTTGGAAATCAATGCTTATGATCTCCATGACAAATTTTCTGTCATTGAATATGAAATAAGAAAAATGATAAACACTAGAAAGGAAAAAGATAGATGGCTATTAATTTATTAATTTATATAGCTTCATATACAACAGAGGAACCTACCATTGTCTGGAAGTCAGATAAGGCCTAAGAGTAGAAGAATGAACACCTGTGAACTACCTTTAATTTAAATGTGGAAGAGATTTCTGCTCCATATAATAAGATGATTTCCAAATAAAGAAAGGGATAGCCCCATCATTTACATAAAATGATATGTCAGAATAAAATGTATGTACAGTAAATGAATGACAAGATTAGCATAATACATCTGTGATACAGATGTATCACAAGTGTTATTTATTCCATTTTGTTACTTTTATCTTTATATTTCACTGTTAAAGTCACTTTATGTGCCTGGAAGAGTTGATTTGTATTATTACTACCAATTATTACTTAGAAAAGAATGAAGATTCTTGCCTTTCCAAGATGAGGCTGGTAGAAAAGATTTTCAAAATTTTGCTTGACTGAGTAGTCAGTCCCTGATGCCTCATCTCACAGACTGTCAAAACATCTAAGGAAACCTGATATTAATCTCTCCTCCACAATGAACTATGTATCATAATCTTGACATTATTTGAATATATTTGTCCCTAGCTTTTCATTGTTCAAGAAATTCTATAAAGATCGGTAATTTCCTTTCTTAAAAAATCCCAAATATTTTGCACTGGGTAACACTTAAAGGTTCTTTGACCAAAGTTAATGCAGAAGACTCAATAACTGTCTCATGCCCATTCTATTCTGATGCGAGTTTTCTCTATCATAACCTAAATAATTTAACAGGAGAAAAAATAATCACAGGATGAACAAAGCTTCACTAGCATGGAACATAATGCTTAGAATCTGGTAAAATCATTTATCATCGCTCAGTGGTTTCAATGTGTAGGAGTTCTTTGTTTCTTGATTATTTGTTCTTGATTATTGTTTCTTGATTTCTTGTTCAATGTGTGGAGGAGTTCTTCGTTTCTTGATTATTTTTGGGCATGACCTTTTTTCCCAATGCAAATAAAGAAAATGATGATACGCTAAAATGGAATTTAGATTGGGAAGATAATTACTTTGTACACCTATAGTGCTATGCTGGGCTTCACACACGGTAGGCTGTCTTGTAATTATACCATAATGTCAGGTCTGTGAGTGCTCTGAATTACACATCTTTGTATTCCAAGATCAAGGGAAAAGTGGACATGATAGATGTGGCCAAGGTCTGCTACTCTTTGCTTGGGAAAGATAGGTTCTTACTCCACATAATTTACCAAATCATTGCATATATTTATGTGGGTCTATAGATAATGAGTTAATCATGAACCAGTTAGTTCTAAATGTGCGGAAAATGGTATAGTCAAAATTCCTCTCTCATTTCAGAAAGAATATGTAACAATATGCTAGTATGGGAAATCCATAGGATCCTTGAGGACAAGAAAAGAGTGAGGTAGTAAACAATGATATGTTTTGAGAACACATGATCTTGGGAACTTCTGAGACAATTTCCTTTTCTTTCACACGTTTGTTTTTAGTTATCCATGGATATAGTGTGAAGAGTGACCATAGCTGGCTACTATACACTAGGAGAGGTGCTTCTCTTCAAAGGAAAATTCTGTGAACTTTTGTAATAGGTCACTATGTTCCTTCCTCATCTGAGAGGAGATTACAGTCTTATATTTCTGATATTAGTTAGAGTTATTCCAAGAATAATCATGTTATCTTTCCCAGTAACCCCACTCTCACATTTTGCAAATAAAGCTGGAAGACTGAGATAAAATGTAGGGCTTTGGAAATTGCCATGTATTATAAAAGTCCATGCAGTTTTGGCTGTATTACATAGACTGTATATAAAAAGGAATTGGAGAATAATTCCCACCTGGTTAATCCCTCAGGAGTGTGAGTAGAGTCACATGAAGATGAATCAATAATTTTCAGGAGAAAATTTTTAAAAGACATTTTTAAAGTTGATAATGAATAAGTTGTGTACACATTTCCTGAGATATCAATTTTATCTAGTAATTTCAGAGTTAAGATTTTAACTCAGTATATAAATAATGCTAAAAGATTTTATCAGAAAGCTGAGAATCATTTATGTTTTCTACCCTGGGTGAGTTTATAGGACTTTTAACATATGTTTGGTACCTTGGCATTATTCCCATTCCAATTATACCATGCTATCTCTTTTTGATTACTTTACATTAATGAGCAATTTTATGTAAGATGCTTTATCTGCTTTCAAGCTTGTGATTTGAAAACTAACTTTTTGAAGAAATTCAAAAAGTGATGACATATATTTAATCGTGAAACATTTTCACTGTGAAACTTATTTGAAAATCCTTGCACCTCATATGAGATATGTAAGCTGACTAAATGCAGGTACTATGTTTTATTCATCACAGTACGCTGGTGAAAGGCTGCATAGCATATAGTAGCCGTTCAATAAACTTATTACTCTTCTTGGTCAGTTTGGTTGTTGATTTGCCACTGGGTGCATAATCCTATGCTAAGAAAAAGATGATTTAGTAAAAATACTTTAAATATGATACTATCAATTGATGGGAATATGAAGAAAGGAACAGGGAATATCAAAGTAAAGAATCCCACTTGTCTCTTTCATCTTTTTCAGTTTTCAGGTTTTAGCTTTTAAGTATGGTTGAAATATTAGCCATTTTAATATCAAACTGTGGCTCAAAAACACTTTCTAATTTAAATATATTCATTCAAATTTATATATTTTGCCCTTTTTTGGCCCAGATCTTTTGAATTATTTAATAGGATATTCTTAAGGCAATTAAAGGGACCCATTCAGCAGGATTTAGGCCAACAAATCAGTCAGCAGTTTCTGGTCACCTCATAAAGCAGTTAAGTATTCCATCGAGTTCGTGTATTTGGTATTTCACATGCCTTCATAATAGAGCTATCAATTTTCTGATTTGCAGGCCAACTGACAGACTTAATACCCCAAAGGGCTATTGCAGTGTTAAGCTCCTAAAATTGTCTTAGACTCCCCCATAAATTAGAATATAGTCCAATCATGTGCAATTTTATTCTCGTGCTCCTTGAAAAAGCATGAGATCAGTGTTCCAGAAATAACATTTTAGAAGAATAGCCTATTGGTTCTGTTATCTTTTTTCCAACCACATTTAATGCTGACTAATTATTTAGGTTAACCATAACATGATAGAAGTAACATAAGCAACAATAGGAAATTGCTTGATACATTATTTTTTGAAGTTAGTATTTTTAAGTATTAACAATGCCTAACATAGAAGTTCTGTCTGTGATGGTTTATATTTGTTTGCTAAAATAGGGAAAAGTTTTACAAATAAACCTACAATTTTCATACTGAGATTTTAAACATTTGCATATAGATTTTAAATATAAATTATCTTTTTGAAGAAAAAGAATGCCTTTTAAAATATAAAAAACAAGAGAATATATTTTTTTCCTATTCATGCTTCACTCATAGGAATGTGCAGTATATTTTACAGTTTCCCAAAAATTAACTCTGCGCCTGACCAAGGTTGTTCTTAAATTAATGTTTTTGATTAATGTTCCTGATATCAATGATATTAAAAATAAAACATAAGTTTTTGCCATTGTTAACTAGATTTGAAAGCAGTGTCTGTACCCTAATAATTTTAATAGGATTTCTAAGATTTTACTTTGAGTTAAAAAAAATTAAGATGAAGATGATGAAAATATATACACATTCATCTGCTCACCTTCACACACATGTGCACACCCAATTACTTTAGCAAGAAAGATATAATCCAGTTCCTGTCTCTTTTCCCTACTTTTTCCTCAATTGAAATAGTTCCCTGTAAGGTCCCCAAGTCCATACTCATTACCAGATCTGAAGATAGTCTAGCCTTGTCCTGACAGTTATTCAGTGCTTGGTTTTCTTGGCTCATCCCCAGACATCTCCCCAACATGATATGCTTTTTTAAAAAGAGCTTCTTCTCAACGTCTTCTTATAACAATTTGTTTTTTTAGCTCTCACCTCTGTTTATCCCATAAAGTATTCTTCCTGACTCTTTAATATTAATTTGCCTTAGGATTATGTGCTCCTCTTCTTTTTATTCAGGTTAACTCACTTCTCTTTACCTCTCCTTTCCATTTCATCTTCTTTTTATTCCTAAGGCCCTTCATTCATATTAATACCTTTAAGTATTTCTACCTATATGCAGGTTGGAGCCCTGGAGGGGGCCTGATAAGTGACGCCCCTTTCTCACCTGAATTTTGACAATATAAAGAAAAAAAGAGACATAAGTAGATTGAAATAACAATGCCATAATTATATTATTGAAAGAGCTGATATCTTGGTGCCCTCTACACTTGGCTAGGTGGAATGCCAAATAATTGACCCTAATGTTAGGGAGCACCCATTCAGCCACTGGCAGCAGTGAACCACTGTGGCCTGCTCTGTGGAAACATGATTTTCCTCCAAAACACAGAGCCAAGAGCACATGCTCTCTGCATGAAGGATGACTAGACAAAGAAGAATCACAGATATAGATTCTACACAGTTAGTTTTTCCTTTGAAATACTAAGGTGCACATGAGGAGATGGATTGGGGGCAGATGTTCTAGAATTTATTTGTTTACACAGAAATGCTTCCCTTACTCCAGTAGTGAAGATAATTTTGAAATCTATTTTTCTAATTCCATTTTCCAATCAGAGCTATGAGTCTTGTCCCATGTGTTCTGTAGACAAATAATTGTACTCACTTTGGTAGTGAAATCCTCAAATTCCACATACTCGAAATTGAACTTGCCACAACTTGCCATCACCTGTTCCTCTTTTTGTGTCCCTATGTCAGTGAATGACACATTATTCAATCTGCTTTCCAAATCGTGAAAAATAATAATTTTTCTCTACATTTCTCACATATACTTGGTTAATAACCTATCTGGTCTACTTCTAAGTGTCACTTGATCTGAACTCTTTCTATCATGCTTTCTATTATTGTCATATTTTAAATCGTCATTTTTTTTATCTTTATGTACAAAGGGTATCGAAAAATGGTCTCAATCCCCATCTAGCTACTCTACAACGCTTTCTCTGAATTGCAATCAAAGTGATATTTCCGAATCAAAAATGTAATACTTAATACTGTTGGTGCTATTGATGATGGCTACTATCCACTCTGAATGAAGTATGTTAGGCACAACCTAACAGAGGATATTTTGTTGATGATGCACATACACATACACACACAAACTGAAAGAAGTAGCAGTTTTATTCCCACTTGAAAGGGTAAAGGTTGTCATTTGCCCAAGATTGTATTCCAAATAGTAGGAAAAGAAATCTGACTCCAGAGATTCTAAGCTTAACTGTTTTCCTATGCTGCTTGATCTCAAGAGAGCAACTGAGAAATCAATTATTTGCACAAAATATTTAAGTGATTCTCTTTTGCCATTAAAATAACATCAAAATTCTTGGCCGAAAGACTTCAAGATCTTGATTAAACCACCTGTGCACCTGCTTCTTTCACTATCCAATTGTCCCTAAAAATGGTAAGAGAATTTTCTGAATGCAAAAATACTGATACAGCTTTATAATTTGTTAATCACATAGATATACAAGATATATAACATATACACCTTCAGTTTCCTTTTTGCAGAGCACTCATAGAAATAATTCTAGCCTATACAACTATTTCGAGAATTAACTATGATAATCAAGAGCAAACACATTTCCTGACCTATGCAATTTACAATATGATACTTCAGAAAGTTCAGTGGAAAATGTAATTAAAGCATAAACTTATTTCGGTAAAAAAATGAAATCCATAGTATTCATAAATACACATTTTCTATGAACATTTTGAATAATTTTTGTGATATTCCAAAATGCACCAAAATTTATCTCTCAATTACATTTTCCTTGAACTTACTCAAGTAACTTCATATTTAGAAATTGTAAGTAAATATATATAAATGCACATAAAATATACATTATTATGTAGAAAATGTTTCAGTAAGTTACCTAAATAATCAAGAAATTTCTTGGAGTGGGTATTTGTCCTAGTGGTAAAGATGGCACTTAAAATTCCTGTGTCGCGTATCAGAGTGACTGGGTTTGATAACCACTTCCAGATCCTGACTCCAAATTCCTGCCAAATCAGACCATTGGAGGCAGTTGGTAATGGTTCACCCCCAAAATGACCACTATGGCCAGTGCACTGCACCGATCTGAAGCTAGGAGCCAGGTGCTTCCTCCTGGTTTCCCATGCGGGCGCAGAGCCCAAGCACTTGGGCCATCCTCCACTGCCTTCCTGGGCCACAGCAGAGAGCTGGACTGGAAGAAGAGCAACTGGGACAAAATCTGGTGCTCCAGTCGGGACTAGAACCCAGGGTGCTGGCGCTGCAGGCAGAAGATTAGCTAAGTGAGCCGCAGCACCAGCCCAGGAAAGACTAGTTTTAGTAGCTACCCAGCCAGACGTTGCACTGGTCCTGGTCCAAAATGGCCATTTTTGGCAAGAGTTTCTTTAGTATAAAGCTAGTCCCTATGTTTTTCCACATGCACAAAAAATGTGTACATGGGATGGGTATTTGGGCCCGGTAGCTAAGATGCTAGTTAAGATGCCCTGATCCCATATTAGAGTCCCCAGGTTTGATGCCTACCTCTGGCTCCTGACTCTTGCTTCTGACTCCAGCATCTCATTCCAGCTTTCTGCAGAGGCAGACCTTGAGTGGAAATGCTGATAGTGCAAGTGGTTGGGCTCCTGACACCCTCATGAAGGAATTGGATTTCATTCCCAACTTCCAGATTTGGCTCTGATCCAGTCCTAACTGTTGCAGGCATTTGAAGACTAACCCAACAGATAAAAGCATGCTTTCTCTTTCTCTCTGTATTCCTGTCTCTCAAATAAATAAATTTTGAGAATTTTTTGAACAGTTTATCTATATGCACAGACATTCATACACATTCTGTCTGCTCCTTCTTTTCTCCCATAAGATAGTCAGTTGTAAATTGCTTATGGTAAATAAAAGAAAAATCAGCAGTTAAGGCAGGCAATTCATATTGTGTCCGTGGAAATGAATACAACAACTTAAGAAAATCTCTAAGGATACGTATCTACTGAGGAGGAAGCAATCACAATCTGTCTCTAATTTTAATGACATCATTTGACTCATCCTATCCCTACTTCATCCTCACTCAACAAACTCTTAAGGTGTTAAAAAGAGAGGACATTGACAATAATCTTTAAACTTCCACAAATGAGGGAAAACATACAGAATCTGTTTTCTGTGTCTTGTTTATTTACAAGAAAATGACCTTCAATTTCATCTATTTTACTACAAATGCCAGTATTTAATTTTCTATTATAGTTGAATAGTATTATATATACACACATATATATATACATATACATATAATATATCATATTACTTTGTCCATTCATCCATCAATGGACACCTAGGTTATTCCATATCTTGGTTATTGTGAATAGTTCAGCAATCAACTTGGTAGTGCAGTTATCTCTTTGATATGCCAATTGCATTTCCTTTTGATTTATACTCCTAAATAGGATAGTTGAGTAGATATAATTTTTAGTTTTTGAGGCACCTCCATAGTGTTCTATCTAATGGCTATGCTGATTTCCTTTCAGCCAACACTGTATAAGAGTTCCCTTTTTAGGGCCAGCATTGTGGCATAGCAGGTAGAGCTACTGTTTACGATGCCAGCATCCCATAGGGGTGCTGGTTCCCATTACTTACTTATAATATTTAATATTATTCTTATTAAAAATCCATGAGAGTGGGGCTGGCATCGTGGCATAGCAGGCTTCTCATTTGGGCATGCTGGTTTATGTCGCAGCTCCTACATCCAATCCAGCTCGCTGCTAATGGCCTGGGAAAAGCAGTGCTTGGGCCCCACGTAGGAGATCTAAATGAAGCTCCTGGCTTTGGCCTGGCTAGCCCTGGACATTTCAGCCATTTAGGGAGTGAACCTGCAGATGTACAATATTTGTCTCCCTTCCTCCCGACCTCCCTCCCTTTGTATAAGACTGACTTTCAAATAACTAAATACTACGAACTGGTCATCAAAATTAGATTTTAGAAATTGTTCTTCAAACATAGATTTTTTTTTTCTCCTCCTATATTTTCTAATTTGTATTCTATGGCTAGAGAACTAGCAATCATCTTCATGTTGAGAACATGCTTAAGGGTTAAATGGAAGAGTCTGGAAAGAGAAATTGTGTCTCCATGTGTGTCTTTTCATTCATCACATTTAGTAACCCCGTATAGTCTTTAGCTATCTAACATAAGAAGAATGCCATTTCTTTTTTTTTTTTTAAACTTTTATTTAATTCATATAAATTTCCAAAGTACGACTTATGGATTACAATGGCTTCCCCCCCATACCGTCCCTCCCACCCACAACCCTCCCCTTTCCCACTCCCTCTCCCCTTCCATTCACATCAAGATTCATTTTCGATTATCTTAATATACAGAAGATCAGCTTAGTATACATTAAGTATGGATTTCAACAGTTTGCTCCCACACAGAAACATAAAGTGAAAAATAATAGATGATTTTTTTAAATGATGATGAAATCAGAGCAGACCTATTGTCATGTTTAATCCCAGTGAGAGTCAAGTTGGGAATTGATAATTTCTTTTCTTTTTTTTTTTTTTTTTTTTTTTTTTTTTTTTTTTTACAGAGGATCAGTTTAGTATGCATTAAGTAAGGATTTCAACAGTTTGCACCCCCATAGAAACACAAAGTGAAATATATTGTTTGAGTACTCGTTATAGCATTAAATCTCAATGTACAGCACATTAAGGATAGAGATCCTACATGAGGAGTAAGTGCACAGTGACTCCTGTTGTTGACTTTACCAATTGACACTCCTGTCTATGGCATCAGTAATCTCCCTATGCTCCAGTCATGAGTTTCCAAGGCTATGGAAGCCCTCTGAGTTCTCCGACTCTTATCTTGTTTAGACAAGGTCATAGTCAAAGTGGAGGTTCTCTCCTCCCTTCAGAGAAAGGTACCTCCTTCTTTGAAGACCTGTTCTTTCCACTGGGATCTCACTCGCAGAGATCTTTTGCCAGAGTGTCTTGGCTTTCCATGCCTGAAATACTCTCATGAGCTTTTCAGCCAGCTCCGAATGCCTTTAGGGCTGATTCTGAGGCCAGAGTGCTATTTAGGACATCTGCCATTCTATGAGTCTGCTGAGTATCTCACTTCCCATGTTGGATAACTCTCCCCTTTATTTACTCCATCAGATAGCGTTAGCAGGTACTAGACTTGTCTATGTGCTCCCTTTGACTCCCAGTCCCTTCACCATGACCAACTGTGAACTGAAACTGATCACCTGGAACAGTGAGATGGCATTGGTACATGCAACCTCGATGGGATTGAATTGGAATCCCCTGGTATGCTTCCAACTCCACCACTTGGGGCAAGTCAGCCTGAGCATGTTCCAAATTATACATCTCTTCCCTCTCCCATTCCCACCACCATGTTCAACAGGGATCACATTTCAGTTAATTTTCAACATTAAGAATAACTGTGCATCAATTACAGATCTAAACCAGTCATATTAAGTAGAACAGATAAAAAAACTACTAAGAGGGATAATGTATTAAGTTGTTCATTAACAGTCAGGGCTATGCTGATCAAGCCACCATTTCCCATAGTGTCCACCTCACTCCAACAGGTTTCCCTCTTGGTGTTCAGTCAGTCGTCACCGATCAGGGAGAACATATGGTATTTTTCCCTTTGGGACTGGCTTATTTCACTCAGCATGATGTGTTCCAGATTCCTCCATTTTGTTGCAAATGACTGGATTTCGTTGTTTCTTACTGCGGTATAGTATTCTAAAGAGTACATATCCCATAATTTCTTTATCCAGTCTATCGTTGATGGGCATTTAGGTTGGTTCCAGGTCTTAGCTATTGTGAATTGAGCTGCAATAAACATTAGGGTGCAGACCTCTTTTTTGTTTGCCAATTTAAATTCCTTTGGGTAAATTCCAAGGAGTGGGATGGCTGGGTCGAACGGTAGGGTTATCTTCAGGTTTCTGAGGAATCTCCAGACTGACTTCCATAGTGGCTTGACCAGTTTGCATTCCCACCAACAGTGGGTTAGTGTCCCTTTTTCCCCACATCCTCGCCAGCATCTGTTGTTGGTAGATTTCTGCATGTGAGCCATTCTAACCGGGGTGAGGTGAAACCTCATTGTGGTTTTGATTTGCATTTCCCTGATTGCTAATGACCTTGAACATTTTTTCATGTGCCTGTTGGCCATTTGGATTTCCTCTTTTGAAAAATGTCTATTGAGGTCCTTGGCCCATCTCTTAAGTGGGTTGTTGGTTTTGTTTTTGTGGAGTTTCTTGATCTCTTTGTAGATTCTGGTTATTAACCCTTTGTCTGTTGCATAGTTTGCAAATATTTTTTCCCATTCTGTTGGTTGTCTTTTCACTCTCCTGACTGTTTGTTTTGCAGTACAGAAACTTCTCAATTTGATGCAATCCCAATAGTTGATTTTGGCTTTGACTGCCTGTGCCTCCCGGGTCTTTTCCAGAAATTCTTTGCCTGTGCCAATATCTTGAAGGGTTTCTCCAATGTTCTCTAGTAACTTGATGGTGTCAGGTCGTAGATTTAGGTCTTTAATCCATGTGGAGTGGATTTTTGTGTAAGGTGTAAGGTAGGGGTCTTGCTTCATGATTCTGCACGTGGAAATCCAATTTTCCCAGCACCATTTATTGAATAGACTGTCCTTGCTCCAGGAATTAGTTTTAGATCCTTGATCAAACATAAGTTGGCTGTAGATGTTTGGGTTGATTTCTGGTGTTTCAATTCTGTTCCATTGGTCTATCCATCTGTTTCTGTACCAGTACCATGCTGTTTTAATTACAACTGCTCTGTAGTATGTCCTGAAATCTGGTATTGTGATGCCTCCGGCTTTGTTTTTGTTGTACAAGATTGCTTTAGCTATTCGAGG